>NC_056731.1:1697688039-1697760539 GCF_019279795.1 Protopterus annectens
CCCATAACATCGAATTTCATAACATTGAAAATGTGTAATATGGAATAGTGTATCATCAAATGTGTAAGTGTTATAGTTTAATCTGTTATTCTTGTGGTATCACTATGAGATATTGTAGTTTTTGTTTATATAGTTATCATTTATATAGTCTAGCAATTTATATAATTTATATAGTGTTTATTTTGTCACTCTGTATGTGGATTTTAGGCCATATGAGTAAGTGATATAGACATTATGTGTACAATCTTTATGGTGATCACAATACAGTGGGGTTAGGAAATTACCTTTTTCCCACTGTAGCATGATCTCGGAGTTGGTATATTTAATTTAGGGTTGTGTGTGGGGTGCAGGGGGGCTTGCCCCCTGCAGAAACATAGTAAAAAGTGTGTTTGCTAGTTTGGTGTCATTATAGGTGGAGGGGATATTATTTTCATGTGATCTGTAGTATTCAATGTTGTGATGCAAGTTTCAGTGTTCTGAGTTTTCGATGTTATGAGTTTTCGATGTTTTGCAGTGTAACTATATATATATATATATATATATATATATATATATATATATATATATATATATATATATATACATATACATAATAAGATGAAATATTTAAATGTACAGGTTAAAATTATTCTGTTATGACAGATAAGGATACATGGGAAGAAAATAAAATAGCTTGTATACATTGGTATATATGACAAAGGGTTCAGGAAAATCAGGAACAACCAGGACAGCCTCTGAAAATAAAGCAGTTTTCAGTTGGTTAAAAGCTTCCTCTGCTGTTACAACTCAGTCTCAGCAGGATGGATACCTTACCTTTTGTAAAGTCTCTCAGAAAGCAGCCTGCAGTAACAAAGCTGGGTGAAAATATCTTATAGAAATCTGCTAGTCATAAAATGATTTAATTTGCCATTTGTTATATGTTAATTTTTTTAACACCTTTATTAAATAATTTAAGATGTATGTGCACCTACATTAATAGAAATTAAAACAAACTGTATTATTCTTTCAGTTTAAATATGTTATACATTACATATGTTTTCTTTCTTTATAACAACTGTCATTCTGTCCAGCTTTACATAAATTGCTCAATTCCTGCATTCCTTTAAACTACAATCCTTCGTCTAAACATTATGTATTGTTCCCACGAATTCTATTTATTTCTATGTTATTTGCTCCTTCCCTTTTCTAAAGGTCATTCTTTCAGTTCTTTTATCAATTATATAATATCCCATACTTAAATACAGTTGGTTTAGATTTTGATTTCTATTTTTTATTAAAGTTTTTTTGGCAGCCAACATAGTTAAACTTAATAAGACCTTATCACGTCTAGATAATTCAGATCATTGTGTCCCAGCTGAAAAGAATAGTTTCCTTTGTTAAAGCCACTTGCTTTCCCAAATAGTTTTTCTCAGATATGTTTATTATTGCCAAAACAAATCTTATTTAATCACTTACATTGAATTTCAAATATCAGTTTAAGTAACTATATACAATATTTACATTTGGCCTGACATAAATAAAAGAAACCAAGTATTTATGAAATATAGCTTGTAAATTCAGTTACAGAGATAGAGAGAGAGTTAGTCCATTTGCAGAGTATCAATCAATGATAGAACTTTTCTCCAGGGCTTGTTGGCTAATGGCCTAGGGTAAATTCTGAGTTCTTTAGTTTTGATCTCCATCAATGCTGTTTTCTTCAAAAGAGATAAGAATCCTCCATAGTAGGCACTATATTACAGTTCCATTTCCTGGTAATACACTTTCTGGCATTTGCCAGTATTGTCCATAGTAAATACAAGTTCATTTTATTTAAAGAAGGACCTTTATTCACATTTAATAAAATTAGTGCTTTAGATAGAACAAAGGACTCTGTAAATAAAGCCTGTAGGAAGTTTTTAACATCACTCCAATACATTTTAATAGCAATATAATCATGAAATATACGAGACCAATCAGCTTTATTTGTTCGCTGACATCTCCAACATAACTCATTTTCAGTTGAGCTAATTTTAGCAATTCTGTCAGGTGTTAAAAAGCTCTATGCAGAAACTTCCAACTAAATATTTTTCAATACTCTGAATTAGATGTTAGTTTAACGGATAGCAAAATGTTTGATTTATTTTCTGATGTTAAGCATATAGATTGTGATTTTGAGATATATTGCCAATACGCTGATTTGGGTATAGTTTATATGCTATTAATTCTCTTGATATATTTGAAATTATATTCTTCATATTGTAATTTTTATATATAATTCCAAATAGCCAGCTTATGAATTTTGGGGTAGTCTTAAAAGAAGAATTGTTAATTATTCTACTTAGTTCCTGAGAATTTGTTAGCACACTCTGAAGTAGTTGCCAGTCTTGATTTGTCATTTCATATTGTGTATTTAGATATTGAATATCTAGGATCTTAAAATCTCTAATGCACTATTGCCAGCAAATACAGTTTTTGCATTCCCAATAAATGAGAACTTCTCTGTTTACTCTATCAGGAAAATTCTTAGTAATGATAAACAAAATTAATAGATTAAACCAAAGTTTTATATCAATAGTTACAATAACAAATGTCCTAAAAATATTAAAGAGATAATTAATTATATTCAACCTAGTGAGCTTTGCTATATTATATTGTATATTTGTACATAATAAAAAACATAGCTTATTAGTATTGTCTGTTACCGGGAGATTTTTTAACATGGTATTTTCATTTGTTATTATAACAGAATGTAACTGTTTCCAGTTAGAGGAGTAATTGGAATTTATCCAGTCTATAATGGTTTTAAATATAGAAGCTTTTATATAAGTCTCAGTGTCTGATAAGTTTAGCCCTCCTTGTTTCCACAATTGAATATGGTGTGCAAGAGCAACTCTATTTCTTTTAGATGACCATAACATTTTAAGTAGAAGTATGTTTATTTTCTTGAGAAAATGTCTGTCAGGAACCATCAGAATAGCTTGGGCTACATAAAGAATCTTATGAAGTAAGATCATCTTTATCAATTGAAGTCGATCTTTAAAGGTCAAGAACATTTTATTCCATTTATTTAAAGAACTTTTTATTGTATTAATAATATTATTATAATTTCCATTTATTATCTCTTCCATAACTTTACACAATATAATTCCTAAGTAGTTTAAAGTGGGAACTTGTTTGCCAATAATATGATTCCCATTTACTTTTATTTCCTTTTTTTATTCAGTAACAAACATTTTGATTTTAATTAATTGAAGTGGAGTCCTGATATCATATGGAACTTCTCAATTAATGAATTTACTTCATTTAATACCTTTTTTGAGTTACGAAGTGTTAGAAGTACATCATCTGCAAACAACATTATTATAGAATTGTATTGATTGTATAAATGTATACCTTTTATCTTGGGGTTGTTTCTTATCAAAACAGAAAGTATTTCTATAGCCAGTGCAAAGAGAATAGGGGACATGGGGCAACCTTGCTTAGTTCCTTTTGTTAGATGGATAGATTCTGAAGTGAAAGGTCCTAATTTAACATAGTCTAAATTATTTTCATAAACATTCTTTATGAGTGAAATAAAGGAAGGGGGAAAATCAAATAAGATTAAAATTTTAAATAAATAATCACAACTTAAGGAGTCAAAGGCCTTCTCTATGTCTAATCTAATTATCAATGCTTCTTGATTTTCCCTATTTAGGAATTCTGTTAAGGTTATAATTCTTCTAATATTGTCTTGTGCATGCCTATCATATATAAATCTGATTTGATCATTGTTAATTATTTGGGGCAAATGGATTTTTATTCTATCAACTAAAATTGATATAAATATCTTATAATCATTATTTAGTAATGATATTGGTCTATAAGAGCCACAATAGACCGGCTCTTTATTTTCCTGTAAAACTGGGGTGATTAAACAATATTAGGAGGGAATGTACTTTGTCTTTTAACTTCAAGTAGTGTTTTATGGAAAAGAGAAGTTATGGAGATAGGCAAAATTTATACATTTCTATAATTATGCCATCTATTCCATGAGGTTTATTAGGTTTACTTCCTTTTATTTTATCAGGGACTTCTTTATGTGAGATTGTTCTTTGAAGATCTAAATTTAATTATTTAGGAATTTTTTTTAGTTTAGTGGAAATTTCTTCCAGATTCAATTGATTGATTAAAAAACTTTCATTTTTATAATGTTCTGTATAATGATGTTTAAAGGCATCAAGAATATCAACTATATCCAATACTTTTTTCTTCTTCCCCTCATGTAGGATATTAACAATATTGTTAGCTTTAGAATGCATTTTAATTTTCATAGATAGATTATGCAGGTGTCTAGGTGAATTAGCATAAAGGTTTAACTTTAATCTCTCTAAAGCTAGATTAATCTTATGGGTTAAAATGTCATTATATTTTTTGTTTAGCTCCTCTATTTTCTTTTTATTATCAGAAGAATTTGTGGTCTTTTTAGATTTAAGTAATAAGAGCTGAGATTGTAATTCCTGCAATTCTGATTACCATTCTTTAATTTTATTTTTAAACCAGCTTAGTGTTTTACCATATATATAAGCTTTTAGTAAGTCCCATATCATAACTATATTAACCTCTGAAGTATAGTTAGTTTCTAGAAAGAACTGGAATGCTGATAATAACCAGAGTTTGAATTCTTTAAGTTTTGTGATGTGTAAGATGGAATTCTGGATGTGATGGTTAATGGTTTAAACTTTGTCTGAAATTTCATAACTAGGGAGTTATGATTGGAGAGTGGGCATGGAATTATTGAAAAAGTGGACATTTTTGAATGTAGGTCTCTAGAAACATATATTTTATCTATTTATCTATTTTGGTTTCAGTACCAAATCTATAGTCTTGGTGAGAAAATATTAATGTGTTATCACCTTTAATATTAAATGTGTCTAGTAAATTGAAAGCCTCAATCTATCTTTTTAGGAGTTTTGCAGTAGAAGATAGACAAAGAAGTCTCTTGTTAGTGGTTTCAGAGGTATCAAGAATACAATTAAGATCTCCTCCTATTATTAAATTACCTTTATAGTTATTAGCAATAAGGTCTAAATGTTTTTTTTTCAGTCCCTACTCCCATGCCAGGGAACCAATATAAATTAACTAATGTCCATATCCTATTATTGAATTTCAGTATAATGAGAGCTAAAAGGCCATCTTTGTCTACATATTTGTGGATAATGTCAAAATTAATGCTATTCTTTTTCCATAGGATTGTCACTCCTCTGGACTTTGATTTATAGGAGGAATGAACTAAAGTCATATATTCATTGGGGTTCCATATATTATTATCACTTATTTTAAAATGAGTTTCCTGAAGAAAGATTACCTGAGCTATATTTAATTTTAGATACCTTAACAGATTGGATCTCTTACTTGGATTGTTTAAGCCATTAGCATTTAACAACAGCAATGTTAAGTCCATGTTAGACAATTATTGAAAATTAAATCTATATTAATAGTCTTGCCTAATACACAAGTCGCCTCTGACAGCATAAGAACTATTTTGTTTTGTGATATTTTAAATAATGTAATCAAGCAGATTTCTTTTGTAACTGAGAATAAAATAAGACTTAAGTCAGGCCTATAAGAAAGAAAGAATAACTTGGGTAATGTTATATTTGATAAAATGAATCTAGTAACAAAGATATCCCATACCAAACATGGAATGAAAGTCATTCCTAGTCTAATAGATAAACATAGATATATTCCACTATCTGTCATGGCTTGTCTCCCAACTTCATCTGAGTTCTAAAAAGATTTTTTTTTGTATTTGGGAGACTAGCTTATAGTTACATAATAGAGTGTGCCATTTTAATTATATAACATACCAGGATATGTTGATCTTCTTTATAGCGTAAACATGAAATGGAGATGTTCTATCAAGCTAGGAGTAGTGTAAATACCTAAACATTTGCCCTGATATGTGGTTCTGATATAAGTATGCCATTATTAATTTAGTAATGACCATTGTGTTGCACTCTATAGCAATATTATAGTGTAAATGTTTCATAGCTAAACTGTCCTAAATATTTATAAATAGGGATAGAACTTCTTTAATGAACTTATTGAAGTTTAAATTTAATTTTTCACAATCTAATGAATATTTCTCATATGTGCCATTTAATATTATCATAAATAGTGTTATTATCTATTTTCTTACTAATAAACCATAAAGTCAATTGCAAACTACAATAAGTTGGAATGAATATATAGGACTATTTCAATCCAAGATAGTGAAGTGTTGTTGAACCTTAAGCTAATTCAGAGAAAACTGTAACTATGTATTGTTAAGTCAATCAACATCCCTACTGCACAAATTAAAATATTCATAATGATTAATTATTTTATTGATTTCCAAGGAACCAAGCAGATGTGGCTAGACATTCAACAAGTGTAAGTACCACAGTGGTTCATCATGACTAAATATATAATGGTTATGAGTATATACAATATGGAATATTATATTTACAATGGATAAAGTCTCAAGCCTACACAATTATACATTACTAGTGCTATAAGGAAGTCAGGATTTGATACTTTATTATTAATACCTCATTAACTTTGTAATTCTGATGGTTATCTTAGCTAGTAAGTTGCTACTTATCAAACAACACTCTACACTGTTCTTATCATGTTTGCTTTCCTTATTAAAGAATACCAACGGATCAATTCATGCTGCACATATAAAGAGAGTAATCTGATCAGGGTGCATGAGTGTTCTTATCCACTACTCTTATGTATTGTTAGTCATGCCGTATTTCCTTTGTTTATAACCACATTCAAGTGCATATGTTGACATCGAACTTTGTCTTCTAGATGTGTGGAATAAACATTATATGATAAATATAGCTCAAGATTCTGTCAGTGTTCCTTTTAACCTTATTATTCCTTCTTGTATATAAACAAATCCTTTACTGAAGCAATAGTTATATAAGTTTCTGAAAAATGTTTTGCCCTTCAACATAAAATTTGGATGTCACATCAGAGAACATCAGTTTTAGAATTTATAAATGTTGCAGTGATCTGTTTGAATGCTGAACACTACCAATCAAAGAACTGCAAGTAAGTTTGTTAGCATCTTTTGAGTAAACTCAAACTAATGTAGAGCATAAGGGTCCAAGAACAGGGCCATACCCACACTGCTCCCTTACCATCAGAAAGTCATCAGAATGATAGACTTCAGTCATGAGTGTTGCCACTCACAAAGCAATGTGTGCCTAATAACACTACCATGCCACACCTGCACCTCGCACCATCTAACTCTGGCCCAACAGACAGCCTGACATTTCAAATGGGTATTGAAAAATAATACCAGGCATATTTAGAAATGAGTACCCAAAACAAAATGCAGTGCTGTATGCCCTTTGTTGCACTATGAATGATATTGTAATCCACAAGGCACTTCCATGATGCTAAGAGATTCAGATTTGTAATGATATGTAATTATGGATAGACACATGCTATGAAGAAAACTGTTAACCAGTGCATTGCATATTTATAACAGTAATGAAGGTAAACAGCATTGAATTTTAAGAGCTGCTTGTTAATCCCATGTAACAATTTGTAAAACACCTCATACTCACGATATTTCATACCCGTAATACACTGTATATGATTCAACTGATTTGCATTACAATACATAGCCCAGGGTACTTACCTACTGAACTTCCATTCACTAAAGGTTTTATGAAGCCCACCATCAATACCCCTGGATCATACTTCCTTGAATCATTCACAATCATACAAGCCAAGCAGTGGTGGGTAAAGCATCATGTTGTGGTGAAACTGTCATTTTCCCTCAACAAGCCTACAGTCTGCTTCCTCTGAGCTGGTAACTTGCCCCATGTGTAAGCATTGGTTGGTGTATCTTAGCAAGGTATATAGCACTGCAATGATGAAGAATGGCTGTAAAAGTCAATGGATGTCCTGCATCCATACAACTCTAAGTGTGTGACAGATGGGCCATATTGCAAATCAGAATGGCATAAGCTAGAATAGTTCATGCCCCCATATGCAGAGTACACAAGGTGAATTTTTTTGTTAGATTTGAGCTGAAATTTTATCTTCTCTTGTTCAAGCAACTACTGTTGCCCTAAGGTTGTTTAAGAGTTAAAATCTGGACCTGTATCAGGTGACATTTGACACAGGATGCCATGCTAATGGAAGCAGTGCTGTCATCTCTGGAGTGGCATATGATAAATAAATAAATAAATAAATCAGCTGCCTACCGTTCTTCTTTAGCATTTCAGAATTCATGTAATTTCCAAAGGGCTTAAAAAAGATGGTAGCTTGTTTGAGATATGGTGCTTACATTGGTAGGTAAAGGAATATATTTCTAAACTTGTTGACATCCTGCCATAGCATTAAGCCTTCACTGCCTTGATTCAGAGCTGGCATCAGGAAAAACAGATTATATATATATGGCCACTAATTAGGTGTACATCCATCTATCTCTCTGCTCAGACAAATGTGTCTCAACCTGTATCCACCTGGTGCTTGGGAAACTATATTTGTGAGTTGGACTAAACAAGAATGCACTTAATACATTTCTGAGGGCTTTATGAAGCAGTCTATCTGCTTTGTATGTACAGTTAAGTAAGATGAGCTTTACATTGACTGAACACATTGTGCTCCCCGTATACTCAGACAGTTAGAATTCCAGTGTTTGCTGGACTTGACCTTAAAGCACCTGAGAGTAAACATTTGCTACTGTATCAACAATCACTTGATGTTACTTCCTTGAAGTATTGTCGACAAACATAGTATACTTCAACAAGTAATGCCAAATAAAGTACAAATAGTAACATCATACATCAAATTAATTACACAGTTTCCTGAGAAATTAGACTAGAAAGCAATTATTGTGACCTGGCAATTCATTTGTACAGCTTATGTTTTGTACATTTAACAGAAGTACCTTCAGAATAGTTTGCCTCAATCATGCAGCATCATTTATCATGTATTGACACACAAGAGTAGCTATGTTTAAAACACACAATCATATAGGTCACATCTATTACCTTGTGAAATGGACAGCAGGTCAACACTGATTCACACAGCCCTGAAGAGTAAGATAATATGATAGATGTGCATAATGCGGCCACTTAAAGGATTAGCATGAAACATAGGTTCATAGGTTGGTACTAGGCTATCGGCCCTAGGGCCTATACAAGCCTAGCCATAACAATTCCCTGGCTATTTCTTCCCACACTATTTACTTCCCTGGACCCCTGTCTAGCAGGGCGACTGATGTGATCCCTGGAGTCAATTTACTTTCTCCCATCCAATCATCAAGGTACTTTTGAAGGGGGCCAAAGAGGTGCTCTGCTTGACATGTATGGGCAGTCTATTCCAGAGTCTGGGGAGTCTCTAGGTCAGGAACCTATCCCTCCAGCATGTTTTGTTTATTGTGATGGCAAGGTTTAGATCCATGGAGCATGTGGCTCTGAGGAATTGGGATTTCTTTAAGTGTAACATGTCCAACAGCTCTGGGTTTGACATGGCCTTCTATTTATATCTACTTAAAACAATTTTCTTTTTAAACGATGATACACAACATTTCAGGAGCCTTTAAGTTGAATATACTAATGTAATAACTAATCAATAATTACCCTGTTCACATGTAGGTCAGATTACTCACTTCTCCGCTTAGTAATTATCATTAAGCGTTTCTTGTTTCACTTCCTGTAAGCTGAATGATGAGGTCATGACTACAGTTAAAGAGACAGGGTAAACCAAATCAAAATGTTAGGCTCATGAAGCCTCACAGGCATACAAAAGCTAAACTTCATCATTCTGAAAGAGCTCCTCATTCCCTCCTTTTTTTTCTTTTAGTCAAAAAAATAAAGAAAAAAAACAATGAAGCTGATTATGAAGCTGACTATACTAAACATAGAATGACATGGGATATCTTGTCAAGGTTCTCTATGAAATATACAAAAGAGAACCAGTCAATTAACAAATGTAACCTCAAAATAATAATAAAATATGGTTAAATAAATTAAATTAAATTACATGAAGCACCGTTAAACAGATTAATTAATCTTCTTCCGTCTTTTCCCGGTTAGGGGTCGCCACAGCGGATCACCTGTCCGCTCATGATTGGCAGTGAAGTTTTGCAGTGTCGAGTTGCCAGCCCGGTACCCAACTTTCTACAGAAGGCACACACACACACACACACACACACACACACACACACACACACACACACACACACACACACACACACACTCATGCCTAGGGCCAATTTATAAATTGTGTCCAATCCACCTACAGCATGTCTTTGGGATGTGGGAGGAAACCCACGCGACCATAGGGAGGACATCAGACTTCGCACAGAAGACACCCCAGCCAAGGATTGAACCAGAGAACCTCTTGCTGTGAAATGTAGCAACGCTAACTGCTGCACCACCGCGGCTGCTCAAACAGATTAATTAATAATTATTAAAATTACAGGATCAAATGCTTCCAGACCATAAATGTTTCATTATGTTATTGTTGACATCCATAATTATATTTGGTGGTGCCAGTTAGTCACAAAAATATATTATATAACCTCTCTGCACTTCCATAACACAAAAGAACAGTAGCCACATAACTCAGCAGTAGTTCCAAGAAATCAACAAAATTCTCTAACAAACAAGCATTTGTTACCAGTAATAGTGCAGCAGGGATCAGTAGAAAGAAAATGTTGACATTGTTTGAAAAGGAAACCTTTAGAGGTTTAAATAAACTCATACAAGTGAAACTTAACATTTATTCAGCATATCAGGCATCAGACATTGAAGCAGATGCTTTGAGAGATTTTACAGTAACAGCTATTTTGGAATCAGTCTTCTTCTTTTTGACATCAGTCCAGGAGTTTTTGAAAGCATTTCTCTTCAAGGAAGAGGATGACCAATCCATGTCCTTGGGAATATGTCAAATGTTATTGTTTTTGATGAAGAGAGAGGCTTCTTCTAAGGTATTAAAGGATCTCATTTCATTTGAGTAGTTGATTTTAATTTTAGCTGGAAAGGCAAGATGTGGTTTGATGTTATTTTGTTTAAGCAGCTTTAGAACTGGCCAAGCATTTTTTAGGTTCATAGGTTCATAAATGTGTACTAGGCTAATGGCCCTGAAGCCTTTATAAGCCTAGCCCTTAGAAGTGCCCTGGCATCATGCCGCCCAACGTTAGTTCCCAGTGCCACTATCAAGTAGAGCCACTGGTGTGATTCCCCGGGGTGAACTTTCTATTTCCCATCCACTCATCAAGATTTCTCTTGAAGAGGGCCAGTGAGGTGCTCTGCTTGATATGTATGGGAAGTCTATTCCAGAGCATGGGCAGTCTCTGGGTTATGAACCTGTCCCTCCAGCATGTTCTGTTGAGTGTGGTAATGAGGTTGAGGTCTTTGGAGTGTGTGGTGTGGAGGGATTGGGATTTCTTTAGATGTAGCATTTCTAACAGAGCTGGGTCAGACACAGCTTTGTAAGTTAAGTAGAGATCATCTCATAGTAGAGAATAGCTGGATTTTTTTGTCTGTCATGTAGGACATGTGTTTATGGCCTAGGATCATCTTTGTGAGGTACATTTGTGGCTTTCCAGCTGTTGCATGTGTCTAGTGAGGTATATGCCAAATGGGGGCATTATACTCGGTGACTGGCCTAATGAGGGAAGAGTAGAGAGAGATGATGACCTCTTTCTTCCTAGATGCAAAACCCTTGGTAATGAGATGTGCCACACAAAAGGGCTTACTGACCACAGTGGCAATGTGGTAGTTGAAGGAGAGGTTGCTGTCAACCTGTGTCCCCAGATCTCTTATAACGCCTTCAGTGTTCAGTGGACTCCCATCAATGTGGTAATTAGTGGGAACTGAGCTTTTTCCAAAGGGGATGATGACGCATTTTTTGGCATCAAGCTTAAGGCCATGGTTTTGACACCAGTCTTTTTTCTCAGTGAGGCCTTTCTGCAGTCTGTCTACGTCACTTGGGGAGTTAATAATGGCTCCCAGCTTGCAGTCGTCAGTGAACGTGGTCAGCCAGAGTCCCTCCGTGTTGGCTTGGACTTCTGAGAAGTAGATGCCAAACAGGAGGGACCCAGGACCAATCCCTGCGGGACTCTACTCATGACTGGTTGGCAGTCTGACTTGGAGTCCGCTACTTTCACACTGTGGGTTCTATCTGCAGCCCAATTAGTGACATAGGGGTTGATGCCTAGTTTGGTGAGTTTATCAATAATTCCTGAGTGGTTCTAATACTCTGGTGGAGTAATCATTATCAAATCTGATTGACTGCTGATTATATTTCAGTGAACCTTTCCTCCAAATTGATTTTAGCACCAGTTCCTTGTCCAGATAAGACAAGAATTGTTTACAATTGATCTAGGAGGAATAGAGGATTAAGTTGAGACCGGCTTCCCCAAGGCTCTATGTGCCCTTTCAATACTATATGAGAAACATTCTTTTAGGACTAAGATTTCAGGAATCTGTGAGTCTAAGAATTAAATAATGTCCTCACCTTTAATTTTCTCATGTAAATTGAAGATTCTGATGTTATTTATTCTCTTGTTCTCTAAATCATCCAGTTTGTTGAGAAGCCAGGTATTTTGTTTGAGAAGAAAGTCTTTCTGAATTTCCTCTTCATTGAGTCTTCCCTCTATATAATTTATGGAAGTTTCTATGTTTGTTATTTTAGTTTGATGTTGTTGAAGTAATTTCTTAAACACATTTGTCTGTTTTTGGCAGTTATTTTTGAGATTCTCTAGATTTTCTTTAAAACCATCCATTTTCAAAGACAGTTCCTGTAAGGTAGTAGTCACTAACTGCAGTTCTTTTCTCAAAGCAGTTTTGGAGTGAGAATTCTTTGAGTTACTCATTTCCACAAGATATGAAAGTCTCTAAAGTAATTTGACGGAAAATACCAACAGAACTCTACCAAAGTTACTAATTATATAAAATAGACTTTCATCAATATATTCTAGATATTTTCATTAAAGAAAGTTAATTATTTTCCTGTATTTTATATTAGTTTAGTAGAGCTCTGAAATTGTGCTGGTTTCAGTTGGCCATTCAGGCTCTGCCCCCCCCCCCAAATATTTCTGACAATGTACTTTGTATGTAGGTGATGTTTAAAATTTGTCAGCTCATTACACTCCTAAAAACTTGTTCCCAAGTATCTCTTTCTTCCCCATCACACCTCCAACATTTGATATCTATCTGATGAGAAATTCTTTGAATTGTACTTGGGATATAGAAATACCTATGCTAACATTCCAAGAAAAAAAAACCTAAACCTTCTGGACTTTGCTGCATATGTGAGAGCCATACATTCGTCTTCCCATTGTTCCCTTGAAAATTGCTTTTCTGGTCTATCTTCCCAGTTGTTTTTCTAACCTTCTCTGATTGATTTTTATAGATATCATGCAATATTTTATATGGCCTACTGATTATCTCTTTTATAACAGTAGCTTCCTTCTAAATTTGACCAAAAACTCTACCAAAGTAGGTCTTTCACTTAGGCCTTTCACTTTGTCCATATTCTGATAGCAATCCCTGGTAAGGAAGGCACTCTTTAACCTCTGGTCCAAAGTTGTTAGTTTTTGCCAGCTTCTATTTTTGCCTGTTTGTGGTACCATTAGTATTCTCCCAATCACTTACCTTATATAGATAACTTCTTTCATACTTTTGACAGCATTAACTGTAATTTCTACCTGTCCTACAATAGGTATATTGGATAAAAATGGTTGCTAGACATCAGAATAAATTGCTACATCCTCATGATATGCAGCCTGCACCTTACATGAGGTTTCAAAGCTTTCTCTGTGAGCTTTTAAAAAGGACAGAACCAAAATGGAGTCCAAAGGAAATGGCAGCATAATGGAATAGACCTTAAGGGAAGGATAATGCATTTTCTTGTTGCTTGAGGTAAATCTGCCACTACCGCTTGATTAAATTAACGGTGGTCAAAGACCTTGCTTAGCCCAGCCTCTCTATGAACTCATCCATTCTAGGCATTGGATAAGTGTCAAGTTTGAATATAACATTCAGTTTCTGATAACATCACAAAATCTTAAGGAGCTCTCTGGCTTAGGAGTTAACACAACCAGACTGTTCCATTCTCTTTGGAACTTTTCAATAACTCCTAATTTAATCATTTTTTCTTCTTCACATATTGTTTTTCTTGGTAATGCTTGTATCTTAAATGTTGTTAAGTTTATATTTTTCCCAGCACATTTTCAATATGATGCTATTGTAAATCTGTTCTAAAATGAGCTCAGAAAAAAAAACATATTTATTTATTTCTCAGTAAGAGCTTTTCTATGTCTTGTTTCTGGGCCTCAGAAAATGTTTTGCCATTCTAAATAGCAAAGATAACATTTTCTGATACCATATTATTGGTGTACATATAACTTCCAGGCTGACTACATAAGATCCAGGTTTCCTCCACAGTTTTAACATGTTTATGTGATATATCTGTTCTGTTATTCTCTTTCCAGTTAGTCTTATTTTGTAATTCATTTCATTCTTTTTCTTGCTAGGAACTTATTATTATTATTTTTGAGTTGCTAGGAAGTTATTTTTATGGAGGGAAGTAATACTAACTCTTTGTCCCCTGGTTTTAACTCCCTGAATCTGGCATTCTTATTACACACCTTCTGTTGCATATATTGTGCCCTTTGTATATGTTCCCTCAATATTAGCATAACAATTTTAATTTATCTCACAAGTTTGAAAGTAGGTTATCACAGTTGTCAACAGGGCTTTCGCCTCCCTATCCCATATCTCCTTTTGTATGTCCAGCAAGCCTTGAGGATGTCTATTTAATAACTCAGGGTAAATCCTGCTGAAACGTGGTACATTTCTCTTTCAGCAAAAATTGAGTAGTGAGGTAAATGATCCCACTTCATACCATCTTACCTAATGGCCATTTTCAGCATAGTCTTCAGAGTTTTAGGAAAGGATTTCACTAACCCATCAGTTTGAGGATGATACACTGTAGTTCTTAACTGTTTTAGTTTAAACAGTCTGTCAAAACCGATGAATTACTCTGTACATAAATGGGTCCTTGGTCCATGAATATTTCTTTGGGGATCCCACCACTGGAGACAAGTAGCACTAGCACTATGGCTACTGACTTGGCATTTTTTGCAGCGACACTGCTTCAAGAAGGTTAATGGCATAATAATTAATCAATAGAATGTATTTGTAGCCATTACTGGTCTTTACTAATAGATCTACAAAACCAGCACTGTGGTGCAGCAGTGTAAAGCCTGCACTATAGCCCAGGCAACCCTTGTTCAATTAACGGCTTGGGTATCTGAGATGCTGCCAGGGAAGAATGAGTGTAACCATCCTGGAGTGTGGATGTGCACCTTGTTGTACCTAAAAGTTAATCTATGGTCTCTTATATAGGCTGGGGAATCGAGGGCTGTCATTGTTCAAAACTGGAGTAGGCAGCAGACATTAGCTGAGTCAAAAGCATATCCCCATTACACATCCATCCCTGGAAGTTCAATGGGTATACATGAGGGGGGAGTGGTGGTATGGGGTAATTAGGGCATGAACAGAAAAAAAATTCCTTAGCAAACAATATGATGCTGCCCCAGTCTCCTTATAGGCACCAAGCATGAGTCAAAGTATGTATTGGGGAGCAGTGCCTGGTAGACCCAGTGGATGAAGGGAGGTCCTAGAAGCAGTCAATGGTCAACTTGAGGTGCTAGAAATAATAATGGATCCACAATATCCATGACTTTCTGATCAAATGGCACTTCAGCAATAGGCATAGACATCAGTGGACATCAGAACATCAGGGTGTGCTATCATCTTTTTTTTATTTTGAGCAAAATGTACAAACGTTCTTATTGTCTTTCATTGTACCAGGCCATTAAATTCTAGCTAAAATGGTAGTTTTTTCCCCACACCTAAATGTTCTCTCACAGCCTTTGCTAGGTCATTGGGCACACTGGTCAGTTCCCACATCAACCCAAATTTGAAGACCAAAAGGTCTACCCAAGATAGTAAGGTAGATTCTGAGAGCATAGTCACAGTTATTAAAGATCTATATCTCTGTAGACATAAAACAAATGAAAATCATTAAGGCAGAATAATATGTTTTCATGGAGACAGGAAACACACTTAGAAATTGAATCTTTGTTAAGTACAATATCAAATCCTGTTGTTTTGGTACCTAATTTAACACACAATGTCATAATTCATCAAGGGGTCTCTCAGTTTAGGTCACTGTTGAAATTATGGGTGCGGGGTACAGCTTTTTACACCATTGTCCAAATATATTCCTAGTTAAAGAAAAACGTGACAAGCAGCCTGACAATCCACTAAAAGCACACAGTCCTTAAAAGGAGAAAAGGTTATGCCTAGAAAATTCAAAAGGAATTAAAATATGTCTTTGGCTATAAGAATAGAACAACCCTGAGTGCTATCAGAAACATGTTACTGAGTATTATCAGAAAATCCCAGACATTAAATTAGTAAATACATTAATGCATAAACTGAAAGAGAAGAACCCACAGTGTATGATATGTAATTTTGGGGTCTATGTCATATAATTGAACTTCTAAAATTTCGAACACCATATGTTCGAATTTGGAAGTTCGAAATATGACAACAACGAAACCCCAGAACAGCTGTTCCAAAAAACACACACAACACTAGCACACCAAACACCTAATAAACCTACACTACACTTTACAAACACAACTATCTATGCACTAACCTTATCCCAATCCCTAACCCTAAGGTCCGTCACTATCACACACTTACCTTACCCACACCCTAACCCTAAAGTCTGTCACTATCGCACACTTACCTTACCTGCACCCTAACCCTAAAGTCTGTCACTATCGCACACTTACCTTACCCGCACACTAACCCTAAAGTCCGTCACTATTGCACACTTACCTTACCAGCGCCCTAACCCTAATGTCCGTCACTTTTGCACACTTACCTTACCCACACCCTAACCCCAATATCCATTGCCTCAGACACTTACCTTAACCCAGTCCGAAACATTTTCACCACAGTACAGAAAATGTCGAAGCTGCAGAAACAGCCAACTGAATTCTTTCCCTAGGAAATAATTCAAGTTTCCGTGGCTTTGACATTTCTATTTTTTTAACTTCCCCATTCGATCTTCCAAGACTCGACATTTAGGACAGTCGATTAAATAACAGGAACCCTAATTTTGTCAGAAGATTCCAACCATTGAAGTTTTGAAGGATGAATGTATGGACACAGGCAGAAATCCATAGGGGTGCATCCACTAAGACAAAAAAGTGAACCTGAATCCCAGGGTTCCCTCTGTAATGTCACATCAGAAAGGTGAATAGAAACAGGTGTTTCAGCAGTAGGCAATTAGAAAGATATTGATGTAATAAAAGTAAAGGAATTGCAGAAAAAAAGAAGATTACTGGTGTGAGTTGCCTTTTGTAGAGGAATGAAAAGGGTAAGAAACACCTATACCTGTATTCATAGGTGAAGGTGTGCTACCCTGTAGTTTAGTCTCCATACCTCTTACTATACTAACACACATTGCAGCACAGGCTGACAAATATGGCAGTCAACAAACTGCAACAGCTCCAACTGCTTTCAACATGCTGCAAAATCAACCAGCCAGCAAACTATGAAAAAGATCATCTGCACTGCCATATGTGTGTATGCATGCATGTATGGACATGTGCATGTCTGTGTGTCTGTGTGTGTGTGTGTGTGTGTGTGTGTGTGTGTGTGTGTGTGTGTGTGTGTGTGTGTGTGTGTGTACAGCTCCAACTGCTGTCAATGCACTGCAAAATCAACCAGCCAGCAAACTATGAAAAAGCTCATCTGCACTGCCATATGTGTGTATGCACCCATGTATGGACATGTGCATGTGTGTGTGTGTGTGTGTGTGTGTGTGTGTGTGTGTGTGTGTGTCTGTGTGTGTGTGTGTGTGTGTGTGTGTGTGTGTGTGTGTGTGTGTGTGTGTACAGCTACAACTGCTGTCAACACACTGGAAAAATCAACTAGCCAGCAAACTATGAAAAAGATCATCTGGACTGCCATATGTGTGTATCCACGTATGGACATGTGCATGTGTGTGTGTGTGTGTGTGTGTGTGTGTGTGTGTGTGTGTGTGTGTGTGTGTGTGTGTGTGTGTGTGTGTGTGTAGAGCTCCAACTACTGTCAACACACTGCAAAATCAACCAGACAGAAAACTATGAAAAAGATCATCTGCACTGCCATATGTGTGTATGCATGCATGTATGGACATGTGCATGTGTGTGTGTGTGTGTGTGTGTGTGTGTGTGTGTGTGTGTGTGTGAGTGTGTGTGTGTGTGTACAGCTCCAACTGCTGTCAATGCACTGCAAAATCAACCAGCCAGAAAACTATGAAAAAGATCATCTGCATTGCCATATGTTTGTATGCACACATGTATGGACATGTGCATGTCTGTGTGTGTGTGTGTGTGTGTGTGTGTGTGTGTGTGTGTGTGTGTGTGTGTGTGTGTGTGTGTGTGTGTGTGTGTGTGTGCGTGTGTTAGTGTTTTTGTATGTACAGCTCCACCTGCTGTTAATGCACTGCAAAATCAACCAGCCAGCAAACTATGAAAAAGATAATGTGCACTGCCATATGTGTGTATGCACCCATGTATGGACATGTGCATGTGTGTGTGTGTGTGTGTGTGTGTGTGTGTGTGTGTGTGTGTGTGTGTGTGTGTGTGTGTGCATGTGTGTGTGTGTAGATACAGCTCCAATACACTGCAAAATTAACCAGCCAGCAAACTATGAAAAAGATCATCTGGACTGCCATATTTTTGTATCCACGCATGTGTGTGTGTGTGTGTGTGTGTGTGTGTGTGTGTGTGTGTGTGTGTGTGTGTGTGTGTGTGTGTGTGTGTGTGTGTATAGAGAGGGGGCGAGAGATACAAAAGCTTCACCAATTTCCCACAGCTCTGTGTAATTCCATTTTGCTATAATTCAGACATTTAACAAATTTGTTTCTTGAAATAGATTCTTTTTTGATACACCTCTGACTTTGAACTAAAAGCTTCACGTTTTCTCTCTAGATCTAATTCCCTTCTATATTTGCACAGGCATTGTCAAGGTCCTTATTGCCCCTGACAAGACAGTCTCCTCGTCGCTCTTCTTTTCTGTCTCCATCCCATTTCAGAAATGCAGATGTTTGCATTACATTTAATATGGTCAAAATAAAGTGCAACATAAATAAACAATGACCTGTCAGGCATTGTTAAACATTACTTATTAGGTGTAGACAATTAGATAAAAGCTAGTAACATTTATTCTTCAAATGTGAGCCACACTTAGCTGTACTCTTTAAAAATCATCATGAGTAAAAATATACCCTTTGTTAATATACTGATGTTATTACAATTCAATTAAGCATGACTCAGGCAGTGACTACATGAGTAAATTAATGCCAAAACACATTTGTCTATGACTTTAATGCCACAGTCATTTTTATTTTATAGGTATGGTTTCAATTTAAAGCTATTATTCTAGGCTAATAGTTTTTTTCCTTGTGGCGTGTACGTTTAATAGTGAAGTCTTATAAATCACAGTCATACCATCCATCCTGGGTCAGGAAAGGTTACTTCAATACTCTTCACTATGAATATTATGAATTATCTTGAAGGATCTGATATTAAATTATTTAAAAAACACTGAATATGCTAGGAGTTCTGATTTCAAAAATGTTTAGTAATGCGTTTGACTAGGGCTTAGGGCTCACTTAAGCTTTATACTTACATACTCAAGGCTCTATAAATGTAACTAAGTTACAACATTTTTATTGTTATTTAGGAGCAATAATGCCTTTATTTGTAGATTCAGAGTGTTTTCATCTTAGGCACTTAATTACAGGGTATAATAAACTAATTTCAGACTTTTAATGGAGTACAACTTATTTGCTAAAACTGCAATAACATACCAGTAAAGTTCACCTATGCAACTTTATACTCTGGGTTTACAGTCTAAAACAAAAAATGCATGGCATAACATTTCAAAAAGTGTTCGCCCAGCAGAGGTGTACTTTCAGTATATGTGGTCAATTATCAAGTTTTAAATTTTCATCTGAAAATGTGTCAAAATGTATGTGATAGTAAAGCAAACAGCAATGCAACCATCTAGTCACCTGATGCTTTTAGCTATGCCGGATCTGAATGCCTGCATAACCCTGTATGCCATTTTATCTGCATGTCTGACATGTTCTGGTAGTATTTTTTTATTATTTGTCTAATTATGGTAGCCAGACATTTTGTCACTGAGCTAAGTCCCAGTGAGGCTAGACTCTAACAAGCATTATGAGGTACACAGTATCACAACATTTTGCTAATTACAAGTGACTCAGAAAACACCACGTTATAAGATGATAACCTTTCAGAGAGCACTTGCAGCTGAAATCAATGCACTGAAACTAAAGGAGTCATTGACAGCAGACCTGTGCTGAGATTTAATAAAGCAGTTTCCAGTAAGGTAATGATGATTTTAGTCAGTTCTTACAGATCCATATGTATATGCAATAAGGAATGTGAAAAGGGATATGGGACACACTTTTGTTTATGTATGGCAATCTGCGCAAATTATCATATCTAAAAAACAAAACGCAGTGTGAAAATGTAATAGTAACCAAGCACTGATTATCTTGTACAATCTGCTTAGGTCTAACAGTATTTATTACAAGTACAAATATGCCATCAGTAGGTTACTGTATAGACTATGGATAGCATAACTAAGTTATCAAACATTTTCCAATACACTTTTACAAATACCAGTAAGTAAAGGTTAATTGCACTTTAAATGTTCTGGCATTCGGTAAAGACACATTTCAGGACTGTATGCATTTACCTGTGCACTGTTTTATGTATTTGTTTGTTTGCTAAGTAACCCCTGTAGGCACTAATACCTTTTTTAAGTGGTGACCCTGGGTCATTTTCTGGTTCAGTGACTTGGTTGTAGTCAGACAATAGGGAAATGGACACTGAGGGAATTAAAGTCAGGACTACAGGATGAAGTTCATTAACAGCTCACCACCTTAACCAGCAGTGTTCTTCTTCTCATACATATGTTAATGTTTCAGCGGGTGAATCATTAACTCATGCTATGGGTGTAAAGGCTGCATGGTGCAGAGTCAGGCTGTGATGAGGGACAGCGGTTAGTTTGTGACTAGGAGGGGACTATACCAAAGACCGGACATTATTGAAGGAGTTATGGGAATATGTAACAATATTAAGTGCACTGTAATACCGGGGAGAGGGATAGAAATGTGACATGTTTAACATGTGACACACACACACCAGCGCCACAGAAAGGGGGAGACCAATAGGGACTAAAATGGAAGGAGGGTGAGTGTGAAGAGACACTGCATGATAGCAAGTAAGTAGGATAACATGAGTGATGGGAGTAGGGACCCCTTACAGGAAATGTCAGAGCAGGCTTGGAGTTACAAGACTCCATTTAAGGTAGAGATGCTTCTTTTGCAGTTATGTTTGTGGAAAAGAATCTGACAACTGTATGCACTAAAATAAGGGAGAAGGCATGAGAGAATTTCATAATGTGGAGAGTGCCCAGTGACTTTTGAGTTTTGGATACTGTGAATCAGTGAGTAGACAAGAACATTTAAAACATGCAATATTTGTGTCAAAATATTTTGCACTGCTAATTTGTTGTATTTATTTCTTAATTGGCTGCAGTTTAATAACACTATTTCACTGTTATTGCTCACATAAGTTATTGCTATTTTCACTGCTCAAGCCTAATTTATATTCAAAGTTATATTTGATCCTGTTTGTATTTAGAAACACTGTAGTGCAAATGGAATGCATTTGCTCTCATTCAAGCTGAGTATCAAACAAAATGTTGATTGACAGGCTACAGGCTTTAGAATGGCTGCAGTCTGGCTTACATCCAAATACAGTCACTGATTTCCTGTGCAACAATGAGTTTAAGAAGACTACAGGCTGGTCTTTTAAATACCAGCTTCACAGTTTCCAATATTTTGGGGGAAATTGCTCAAAAGGACACTGAAAGATTCTTCTGTGGGCATCCTTTTAGTACCATGCAAGGGAAAACACTGAGCATAATACACTTTAATACAATCACTTCAGAGATCACGTCTTCACCTTGTGAATTTAAAGAAGCAGCAGCTAGCCCAGTCAGCCACAATAAATCTGTGTCACAAGATGAGTCTTCACAAAATCATACAGTTTCCACTTACAGTACTACATTACTACAAGATAATTCTGCTATGAATTTACTGATTCACATCAAATATATCTGCTGCATATTTTTGTTCGGCAGATCCCAAGATCTGATTTAAACTCTGATGCATCTGTACTTTCTTTTGACTGATAATAGTTACAATTGCTTCTCAACTGCAGTAAGATGGTCTTCATATATTTATTTCAGTCACTAATATTTTGATTGGCTTACTTCACTTATATTCAAACAACTCAGCTGGACTAAATCTGATATGACTTTTCCATCTGTTTAGATTATACTATTTCTAGCTGAGATTTGGCATTTGCTTAACTGTTTTAGTAAAAGTTTAAAATATGTTCATGCTAGCTCCTTTGCTTTTTATTATAAACGTGTTTAACACTGACATTTTTGTTTAGTGAAATCCTAAATCAGTGCGGTTTTAGTATGCTTTGATAATATTTTAGTTTATATTTTCATTTTTTCCACTCAAGTATTATTTCTTTAGTTTTATATTTCAGATTTGCATTAAGTTCACAAGTTTAGTGAACAAGTAAGTCCTATTGGCCATTAAGGAGCATGATTTCACAGATCCTTTGTTGGAACTTTCTGGTGCCCAAGTAGTTATCCAGTTACTGAGTTTAATTGAGAGAGGAATCTACTCCATAGATGTGTGAGCCATCAAAATATGAAATAGCTGAAATTTTTATTGAGGGTGAATATATTATTGCATTCATATCAGAAAGTATTCTATGCAAAAATTTTAAATGGTAAAGTGTCCTTATAATTCTGTATGCCAATCATAGGTCTCCTCCAAAGAAGAGGGAATATAAAAGAGTTAATGAAGAGTTTAGTCCAGATTCTGTAATGTTCGCAGAATCTGGTGCATTTTGCTAATGACTTCACAAAAGTTGCATATAAGCTTGTAACATGCGATGCTGTCTCTGTGAACCTAGAATAACTCAATGCAAAACAGAATTGCCCAGCAGTATTGGTGCACTGTCTAGCATTCATAGCAAATCAATAATTCTAGAAAAGTTTATCATAAATTGTGATGTACAGTATCAAAGCTATGGAAATTTAACAAGCCTAGTGCAAGCTGCAGGGCATTTAAAGGAATACATATCTGCAGCAAGGTACACAAACAACTATGGATCTTTCCATAAGTTGTGTACTAATAAAGTACATTTACAGGAAAATACAGAATTTGATGGAATCTGTAAAAATTCTAATAAAAAATCAGTAAAGGTGAAGGGCAACCACGTGCTTTACCAGGGCTAAAAGTAGCTAGCAATGGGTATGGCACATGTATGGGTAACACAAGTAATACACACACCTAAGGAAATATGCAGTTTGAAAAGCAGACATGGGTTACAGGTGAAGAACAAGGATACACAAGAGGTCTATTGGAAGAGGAAAACCTGAGGGACAGTCAGAGTGGCATCTGTATTTTTGTTTGAGGTGGGAATAAGCTCCAAGGAAGGGAAAAGACAGGGAAAGAGGAGGAGAATGGTAAAATGGCAGGTGTACACATATAACAAATATCACATCACAGACAAAGGTAAAAAATAAACATAAAGGAAAGTAGGGTACACAGACAGCACAATCTACAACATGGGCAACAGAAAATTGACAAACAATGTAGGGATGCATACCAGCCATGGTGAAATATAGAAATGCATATGGACCTATGCACTATGACATTCTAATATGTTGCAAAGTGTGTGACACTCATACCTGAATATGGGTATGACTGATGGCAGGTATGTGGTGTAGGGGAAGAAATAGGGATCACAATACGTACAGGATATAAAATCCAATAGTCAAGTAGTCTGTCAGCAGTGCAAGTGTAAGCCAAGCAATAGCACAAATGAGCAAATACAGCCAATCAAATGCTGGAGAAGACCAGTGGAGGAAAAAATAGAACCTCTGACCATGTATTCAAATGGCAGACAATGAAGCACGGTGCCAAACAGCAGGACTGTAGAAAAGCCACAAACTGGCTGCTCATCACAAAATTAGGTGTATGGAACACAAACAGACATGAAATGGAATGCATATGTCACAGACATACATGTTGGAGGCAACACAAAGGTGTAGAAGTATATATCTGACCTGTATTGGTTTAACAGGAGCCTATCAGAAAACAATGCCGAAACACATACACATACCAATGGCATGAAATAATAAATGGTAGGAAATTTATGAATAATGCTATATAAGCAATGTCAGGTTATGCACATGAACCGTGACCAAATATTCCAGGTAATATGCAACACACAAATATAATATGAACACGGATGTAATGTAACCTATAGTCAGCAACTTGTGTGCATATATCCTGCATGCGTATAATGGCCAAAGGGTTGGTACAAGGTGACATTGTAGCAATGCATTTATATGATAATGGATGACAATGCAAAGGAAGGTTAATGAATACCATGCATATATACAAGATATATGCCAAACCTACAAAGGGGAGAAGGGAGATGGATGACACGGGCTCACAACAAGGATGACTTACCAGCAAAGCAAATAATGCAACCAATAAAGCAGGACAACATTATCTAAGGGGACACATTGGAAATGCATGCGTTCATGAGATGGGGTAGTGTTGAAGTCCATCCAAGCTACAGTGAAGCAAATGCAAAGTGTATGTCACATGGGCGGACTGCATTGATGACACCACTTAACATGACCATGTACAAATCACACACACACACACACACACACACACACACACACACACACACACACACACACACACACACACACACACACACGCACACACACGCACACACACACACACTAATCTGTAATCATCAAAAAGCAACGGACATATGTACACAAACTAAAAAACAGTATCACATGCATGTATGCTGTTATGCCAACATACTACAAAAGGTGCGAAAAAACCCCACCTGTGATGATATATCTTTTTATCTATCTATCTATCTATCTATCTATCTATCTATCTATCTATCTATCTATCTATCTATCTGTCTATCCATCTGTCTATCTATCTATCTATCTATCTATCTATCTATCTATCTATCTATCTATCTATCTATCTTTTAATTGCTGGAACCTGTGTTCTGAGAGACTGCTTTCCAATCTATCTGCAAATATACAGAGCTGAGTATATTTTTTTGGTTTTAGAGTTTGTTAATTGTTGCTTAGATCTCTGTTGAAACTATTGTCTCCCTGTTCTGAGAGACTGCTTTCCAATCTGTCTGCAAATATACAGAGCTGAGTATATTTTTTGGTTTTAGAGTTTGTACTGTTAGTTGTTGCTTAGATCTCTGTTGAAACTGTCCCCCCCCCATTTTATGCTGTGCCTTCAGTTGGTATAACTGTTTTTTACAGCTTGTGTGTTATCTAACTCAAGGATCACTTGCATAAAATTAGACCCGTTAGTAACAGCCTGCATTTAATTGCTGGAACCTGTGTTCTGAGAGACTGCTTTCTAATCTATCTGCAAATATACAGAGCTGAGTATATATTTTTTGGTTTTAGAGTTTGTTAATTGTTGCTTAGATCTCTGTTGAAACTGTTGTCTCCCTGTTCTGAGAGACTGCTTTCCAATCTATCTGCAAATATACAGAGCTGAGTATATTTTTTTGGTTTTAGAGTTTGTACTGTTAGTTGTTGCTTAGATCTCTGTTGAAACTGTTTTGTCCCACCCACTCTCCCTACTTTTTGCTTGTAGTTTAAATTTGGTGGCTTTTGCAGTTGCCCGCCCCACTGTAGATTTGATCTGGGACACTCCCCCAGTCCCATCTTTTTACCACAGTCTACCTAATAAACTCTTTCTGCACTTGCTTTTAGTCCTTTTTAATTTAATTGCATTTTTTAAACTGTGTTTGGTCTAATATTGCTACATACTCAAGTGTGCTAGCTTGCACTGCATGTGAATTGTTTTTACTACTGTTTTTGCTACTTTTCTGTAAAAAAAAACAAAAAACTGTAAGCCTGTTTCCTACCTTTCCTGTAAAGAGTGTTCCAGATTTGCTGTATCCAGGACTGTATGTATGCTTCTGAGCCCCCCAAGCCTTTCGGTGTTGGAGTGAAGCCTTCTAGCTTATCAGTGGGAGTGGTAGGCACTAGGTGACCTGTCTACCACATAAGGAGTGGTTCTGGCCCAAAAATTGTAGTTACTGGCCATTTGGGCAATCTCTTCCATCTCTCTCAACTTTCTGAGTTGAAAGCCTGCATTTGCACTTGTTTCTGTCCTGTAACTTGTCTAGTGCAGATACAGATTCTTAGTTTTAGCACTTAAATTTGCTTATTCATGCTCAGCACTTGTTCAGAACTTGTAAGCACTAAATAAGCTACTTATTACTATAGCACTCAACCTTCCTCATTACCTAGAGGAAAACAGTTTTTGTACTTACTTTTCTCACTTGCTTAGAGGAAAAACAGCTCTTGTACTCACTTTCCTCACTTATCTAGAGGAAAATAGTTTTTTATTCAGGCATGTCCAAGGGTCAGCTCCCAGTGTTCTCTCCTGTCTATCTGATAAATCTGGGCATCTTGAGGCAATGTAGAAATTACCTCATGTACACAGACAACCCTCTCCTCCTACCACCCAACACTACAATCTGTGAGAGATGTACTTATCTAGCCAAACTGGAGGTAAAGCTCTCTCCAACCAAGACTGAACTTGACAGTCATGAGGAGAAGGTAAACATTTGCACCACACCACACTCATCACATAGTCTCACTAAATCTACACCACCAAAATCCACACATAGTAACACAAAAACATTCGCGGAGGCTCTCAGTAATAATCTTTCTAAGCAACAGAGATCTGCAAAGCAGAAACGCAAGCAACCTCCATCCCCCAACACAACCCAAATGGCACATAGCCCACAGACTCAGTGTGCCACTCAACTGCAGCCAATAAGGCAAAACAACGTACCCAACACACTAGTCATAGGTGAGTCTATATTCAGGCACACTGATGTTCCACTTACCAGGCTAAACAAGGAGAAGGTTACTATCAGCTGCCTGTCAGATGCCAGGATCCGCCACATAACCCACGCACTCGGGTCACTCCACAACAAGTACAAATATGACTCTGTCATTGTCCATGTAGGTGTGAATGACCTGAGACATACCTCCCTGGACTACATGAAAAGAGACATGGAAGATCTCTCTGATCTTGTAGCCCAGGCAGGTATGACCCTAGCCCTGAGTAGCATTCTGCCATCACCCAGAATGATACCGCAGTACAAGGACAAAATGATTGACTTCAACAATTGACTAAGCTTCTGGTGTCATTCTAAGGGGATCCAGTATTTGTCTGTTTGGGATGACATGGTCGACAGACCACAATGCTTTACCACAGATGAGCTGCACCTGTTGCCCCTGTGATTCCGGATACTTGCTAAGGCTCTTGCTACCACTATAGTGCCTTTTTTAGGCAAGGTTCAAATAACAAATTCACCACTGTAACAGGAACAGGCAAGCAAAAACTGAGGGTAATGCTACTCAATGCTAGAAGTCTAAAGCTCAAAATGCACTCAGTCAATGCTAGAAGTCTAAAGCTCAAAATGCACTCAGTCGAGGCACTCCTTAAAATGGAGAACATTGATATCTGTGCAGTGACTGAGACATGGTTCAAAGCTCGAGAGAGCACCCCTGCACTACCAGGCTATAACTCATACCACACTTTTCGGCTATGTAATCTGGACCGAAACACCAAAGGCGGAGGTGTGTCCATATTCATTAAGGATATCCACACCTCCAGGCTAGTTGCTCAGCATAATGCATCCGAGGTTATCCAAGTGCAACTAACTCTGGGAAAAACTGCAATCCAAATTATAGCTTGCTACAGATCCCCCACCATGCCTCAGGATTCCCACTGCTCTTTTCTTGATATACTGGAAATTATTAGGGTTCAATCAAACATGCTAATAATGGGCGATTTCAACTACCCCACCATTAACTGGGAAAACTACTCATGTACCAACTCCTTTGCTCAACACTTTCTGGAATTCATAATTCCAATGCCCTGGATCAACTTATCCACACCCCCACCAGAGGCAACAATATCCTAGACCTAGTCATTACCAACATGAGTGACCAGTGTTCCACACCTGAAGTCAACTCCTCATTGGTCCGACCATAAGCTAATCACCCTTGATATCCACATCCTGCCCCCACCCCCATTAAGGAAACCACGGTAAAAAAAATTTCCAAAGCCAACTTCATGCTTCTTAAGACAGAAGTGGTGAACTTTATGACACCCATGCAGATGGATAATACAGTTACAACTGCTGAATCCTACACAAATGCACTCTATAAGCACTTACATGAGTGCATGGATCGTGCTATCCCAAACAGAACCAAGACGCTATCCTCCAAAAAAAGGAAGCCAATCTGGTGATCCCCTGCCATAAACAAACTATACAACAGAAGGAAGAAACTAACCAACGACTCACTCCAGAGATGCAGACACCTATATTCCAAGTTTGCTGAAGAAAAATATCACCAAGCTGAAAAAGTTCAGAGAATTTATTGGCACAATCACGGTAAAATGAACAAAAGTACCATGTCTCTAGCGCCTCGGCTAATATTAGCATTTAAAGAGTAACATTGTGATATCATGTTACTTCCCCTTATATACCTAAAAGTATCTGATATACAACCAATTATTCAATTAACAATTTAAACAGATACAATCCATTAAAATACATACTAAATAAAATGTCTCCATTTACATTCTTTGTTCATCCCTGCAGGGTACAATGTATTAAATTTTAAAATCAACATTGCTTCCTTCCTACGTAGACACATTTTAATATTTTCTTCACTCATAAAATTCATTCTGACTTGTTCAAGGACTGTGACTTGTAAACCTCCACAATCTCCTTGATGTACTTCATTAAAATGGCATGCCACTGGACTTATGGCTTTTTATTCTTGACATCTCTTACATGTTCTTTAACCCTAATACTTAAGCTTCTTTTACTTTCCCCTATATAATATTTATTGCAGGGACACCTCAATGCATATATAATACCTGTACTCATGCAGGAATACCCTCCCTGCGTTTGAAATCTCTTGCCATTTATATTATGAAAAGAATCCATTATATATTGGCAGATTGAACATCTACCACATCTTTTAGTTCCTGGTGCTTCCAGGGTAGTTAATAAATTAGTTTGGGGTTTCCTATAGATATTCCTCACTAAAAAATATTTTAAATTACATCCCCTCCAATAGGAAAACCTCAATCTAACATTTTGTAAAAGTGGTGTTTCTCTGGTAAGAATATTCCAATATTGTTTCAGTATTCTTTCCAGAATCCCTGAAAATACATTGTCGAGGGACAGCAAGCACTAGGCCCAGGAAAAGACCCATATCTATTTTAAAGTCTAATGACAGTTCTCTGGTCAGCACTTCAGGGGAGGAGTCCTCCTATATGGACAATGATAGTAGTAGTTATCGCGAATCACCCAATCGCAAAAAGTCAAATGCCATGCACCCTTTAGAAATAGGAAAATGTGGCGGGGAGGCTGAAAACACAGACATGGGCATAAGATCAAACTCTGTGGAGGGGTTGATACAAACACTGTTGAACTAACTGAACAAAATTTTCACAATGTGCTGAATTTATCTGATGTACAACTCACCAATGCACAAGAAACATTACTCAATAAAAGCCTTGGTTTTATACCTGGTTTCTTTCCTGATGAATATAATATTGTCAATGATGTACTATCTTTTTGCCACAATATTAATCTTAAGTTGTTTTTTTTTCAGACAATACTTCTCAAAGATCACAGGAATTCAGATTTTTGAAATCTGAATTCCAACCTCCGATGAATAAATTCATCTCTATATTTCAACAATCAGTCCTAAGAGATTTACATTTTCCTCACAGGGAATCATGCATTCTGGGCCAAAACATATCTGCATATGAAAAAGTTGCCGTTGAAGAACTGAAACATAATCATAACATTACCATTCTGCCTGCAGACAAGGGAGGTGCGTTAGTAGTAATGAACATGGGATACTACCTAAACAAGGGTAAGGGACAATTGGCTAATACCCGATGCTACATGCACATGTCTATTGACCCCACCTTTGTTTTTAAAAAGGAAATCGACACGTTCTTGAATCAAGCTGAAGATGAGGGTATCATTACCAAGAACATTGTGAAACATCTTACGGCTAAGGACCCGCAGAAACAAATTCTTTATCTCCTTCCAAAAATACACAAGTCTATTTCCAAACCCTCAGGTAGACCTATTGTATCGGGCATAGGGTCATTAACAGAACCTCTATTGGCCTTCTTGACACATTACCTGAAACCTTTATTAACTTCAGTCAGAGCCCGATTATACGACACTACCCACTTTCTTCAAATCATACAGGACACACAATTGGAACAAGGGTGGTTAATGTGTACGCTGGATGTTAAATCATTGTACACCAGTATACCGCACTGGGCTGGACTACAAGCCTTACAATACTGGCTTGAACGATCAGCTTTATATCCACCTGGATTCAATACCTTATTAGTCTGCATGGCAGAACATGTGCTGAACAAAAATGTTTTCTATTTTCATGGGGAATGTTTTTGGCAACTACGGGGTACGGCTATAGGAGCATCTTTTGCTCCCATATATGCAGATTTATTTATGGCATATTTTGAAGAATGCATGATTTATGATACATCACACAATTTATACATGGTGGAGATTGATATCTGGCGTCGATACTTGAATGACTGTTGGATGGTGTGGCGGGCGGAACAGGCATATTTACAAGAGTTTGTTGAATATTTAAATGGAAATATATGGGGCATCGAGTTTACTGTTACATTTCATCATGATACTATTGATTTTTTGGATGTCACAGTGTACAGAAATGCGGATCATACATTAAGCACCAAAACATATCATAAATACCCTCAGTACAATACACTGTTACATGCATCAAGCATGCATCCGAACCACACCATCCGGAACATACTGAAATCTCAATTTATGCGTATCAAATGCATAAGTTCATCTGAGCAAGATTTTGAACATGCCAGAAAAGATCTGTACCACAGATTTAGGGACAGGGGATATAGAGATTTGGATATACAGAAAGCAAGTGAATGGTGCAACACTCAAGATAGGAACACTTTGTTACAATATAAGAAATCAACTAACATTCAGAAGGATTCTATCCTTAGGTTCGTGACTACATATGGCAGGAACCACCACATGGTAAGAAACATACTATATTCTAACTGGAATATACTTCTGGCGAATGAGGAACTAACAACACGTTTGGGCCCCAAATGCCAAATCTCATTTAGGCGGGGTAAAACCCTACGTGGTCTCTTTTCTCATTATAAACATAAGGAAAGTGGAGGTGCCATATATCAACAAACAACTATAACTGGAGACAAACTTCTGGGTACCTTCCCATGTGGTCATTGTAGTTCTTGTTCATATGTTAGCAAACTTAAAGAATTTACTAGTGACAATACCAACAGAGTATATCAATCTAGGATGTTTGCTAATTGTAGTAGCACCTGGATCATTTATCTAGCAACTTGCCAATGTAAAATTTTATGTGGGCCAAACATCACGGTCACTTAGAATACGCATGACAGAACATAAAAGCGACATCAGGAATAGAAAAGAAACCAATGCCTTATATAGACATACCATCAAACATGGTAACGCTAATTTTATGTTTATGGTTATTGATAAAATTACAGGGGATAGAAGTAACCAACAAGGTTGGCATACTATTCTAAATCATAAGGAAAAATATTGGATTACCAATGTTGGGGGATTATTTCCGCCAGGTCTCAATGACCATTTATAAACAACCTTAAAATGTATGCTGATCCTTAGTGTTATGCACTCAAGGCTGGTGTGAGCCAGTCTATATTGGTGGCCTTCATTAAGTTATGCATGAGATTATTCATATGACAAACTATATGTCATTAGGTATTAATAGTGGGTTACACTCCCATGCAGATTGTACAGGTTAGATATAGTGTGATTTGTTCATTTCATTATTTCTATAAGATTTGATAAAGGATTACTCTGTATCTTGCAATACTTACTTATATATGTAAACATAACATTATGTCCTATATCTTATTTCCCAATATTGTATATCAACTAAGTAGTTGATAATGTATAATAAGAGATTTTGATGGGCTATAACTAGTTTATTATAAACACATACAGGTTTGAATATCGTGGAGCAGATATATATGTTTATACTTAACATATCAGGATATTCCAACAGGATATGTTATGAACTCTAGGTTTATTGGATTCTAGACAGACTGAACAGTTTTGTCTACTGATGCTTAGATATTTTATTATATGTATAATTTTTCATATACATATATATATACATTCAAGTTATGTACTATGCATTTGTGAATATGATATATCAAACTAGTTACAGACCCATAGTATATATATTTTGTAGGTGGAAATATATGAGTCAAGAAATAGGATATGTTATTCAGGTTTCTATGAAACTTAAGGGTAATTTCCCTTATTTTCTTCACTGATTATGTATTCAAAGATTAAATTGTTTTAGTGGGGCTTCTCAATATAAATAGTTTTATAAATATATATAAGAATTGTTGTGCTTTTCAATTTATCACAGTTTAGTCCATTATATGTGTTAAAACACTCCAACCACTAGGTTGGGCTATACCACTGTTTCCAATGATTAGGAAACAGTATAAATACTTGTGATTATTTATGTTTTACAAAACTTTTTTTCTATCCATTGAGGAAGGCTTGATTGCCGAAACCGGTCTGGATATAGGAATATACTAGATGGTGTAATAAAAATTTCATCTTGAAATGAAGGCTGGTGTTGTGTATCGCATTTTGCTGGTCGTTGGAGTTTGGTAAATTTTACATTAGGCCAGATTCTGTACAGTTTGAAAAAGCTATTTATGGATATTGCAGTACACCAAAGGAACACTTCAGTGTACCAGCTGTAGACATGACTTCAGAAAACACACTGGAAGCACACGGGTTACTTAGCTATTCAGTGTGGGACATTTACAGATTCCATGTACACCCATCTGATTCCAAAACAACATCGTGCATGCTCAATGTAACTTAAATATGACAAACTGCAATGATAACTTTGTTTCTGAAATCCCCAGCATACGCTATCTGGAACTAGAGGAACACAAGCTACTACTACAGAAAACAAAAAACAAAATAAAAATGCAACCTATAGTTAATGAACTGCAACAGGCTGCAGTGGTACAAGCCATAAATGAGGATATGGCTGTGCGCCCTAGACGGCAGACAGCTAGAGTCATAGCAAGACTGCAAATAAACCAGTTGTCAAAGCACCAAATAATCAATAGATACCAGCCAGACAGACAACTAGTGTAGGCTGTCTACAATGTGTACCCCACAAATGTCTGTGCAGACCCTGTGAGAAAACCCCATCCCCCTTAAAACCAAAGTATGTCTCAGCCTTGGTGTCCTTGAATCTGGAACATTCCAGAAACACATGGGGGATGCTGCAGGAGTGTCACAGACAGCTGCCAGGTGTAACCTGGCAGAATTCATGGCAGCAATGTAGATGACTACATCCACTTTCCATCTACCTCTATGGGGGGGTGGAACTGTGATGCACAAGTCTTATATCATTGCAAAATTCCAAACTTCCCCATGTACTCAGTACAATAGATTGTACACACATAACTTTTAAGACACCAGTACATTCTCCAAAGCAGACTGATGCATAATCATAAAGGGATGGCTATTCCTGAACTGCCATGTTGTGTGTGCAGCAGATGGCAGCATAACAAACATCATGGCAACACACCCTTTAAGTGTCCATGATGCTACCTTATGGAAGGAAGGAAAACTGAGGGCTGCATTCCAGCAAGGTGAAATACCTGAAGGATTACCAATGGATAAGTACAGGAACACAGATAATATGTAAGCTAAGGATACCCCTCCCAACAATATCCATGCTGACCAAAAGTGTTTTTATTCTCCACAACAGGTGACTGTTGTTATCCACTTCATCTGTGGCTAATGACCCAGTACCGTCAACCATCCCACTCTGCAGAAGAGGCCTATAACACAGCACATGCAACAAACAGAAACACACTAGAGCATGTGTTTGGTATACTGAAGGCTATGTTCAGATGTCTAGATGCATCCATGGTGCATTGCAATATACACGTGAGAAGGCAGCACAGATGATAATGGTGTGTTCCATGCTGCATAACATGCTAACCAGAGCACATGGTGGTGTTCTGGTTGCAGGTGTGGGTGAACTACCCCAAGAACCCCAGATGTCTGAAAATGACATCTCACAGGTATCACAGGAGGAACAGGAGGATATAGGTGGCAGAATACACAGGCATAGGGTGCAACCACAAGTGCAGGCCCAGCTAACATGGCAGCATTTAACCCACAACTTTGAATCATGACAAGCCACACTAACAGGAGTACAAAGATTAAACACTGATGTGCAGGTGTTGCCCCACCACAGCAGCATGGATTGCATCTAATGGCCATTACCCACTAGATGTACACACTGAGCATCAGACATAACACCACAATTATAATATATAACATTATGAACATACACAAATCTGTCACAACAGGGATCATCAACTCAGGGCACAACTGACACAGGCATGCATTACAGACTCAGATTGTTGTATCAGAGTATGGAAAACAGCAAGGGACATATATCATTGCAACATAAGCTGAAAAAGGAGAAACAGCACAGGACATAATGCAGAACATTTAATACGTCAAGCCAAATATATCACAGTAGAGTATGGATAAAGTAATGTAATACATGGCATCAAGTATGTTTATTAAACTGTTGGACTAACTGTAATGAAGTCTAGTTCAACCACACTGGTGGCTCACACTGTGGACTGCTCTACTCCTACCACATACAGAAACACTTGGTCCAGGAGCCATAGAGGAGACTGATGGGGTAACAACACCATGTTGAGGTGAAGGAGAATTACTGTGACTTGACTGTCTAGTTGTGACTGGTGGGATCACAGAAGATGGGCCAGCAGTGGAAGTGTGTGCATGCTGCAGCATAGGCACTGATGCTAGATAGGCAAGGTTCTTTTTGCTGAGAGGAGGCCTGCCTCTGCTATGTGGCAATCTGCTAAGCAAAGTCAGGGCATGCAGAACCCTGCTTGTGCTACAGCACTGCTTTAGTACTGCAGAGGTCAGGGGTTCTACTGACCATGCCACAGAGAGCATGCTTTCCTTTTGAGCAGCCAATGATGCCATTACCTCACCGTGTCTGTGCTCCTGTCCTTCATGCAGCACACTCAGCTGGCATGCAACTTGATCTGCAGCACTGGCAAGTGCATGGATGTCTGATTCACGACATTGCTGGTAATGTTCATTTGCCTTTAGGGGTAGGAAGACACTCACTGACACCTGGCCATGCACACCATCTGCACGCCTATGTCTACTGTGATGGACAGTCTCAATGTGTTGTGGGGAACTATCAACATCAACAGCTGTCTCTTTTGGGTCTGTTGCTCACTGGTCTCACCCTATTCACCATCTGATATCCCGTCATTATCAGAATAGACAGACAAGTTTCACTCTACAGCTGAAGCTGCAGCTGCATCCACATGACTGCACAATCTTGGCCAAACTGTATCACCATGTCACTGTCGTGTGTGCCAGGGGCCATGCTACCATACTGACACACATCAGATCCCATATCATGAACATTGGATGGGCTAATTTAGGATACAGATAGTTGATGTGCTAAAAGAAGAGACAGGTGACACTAATCAGGACAACACACTTACACATTCTGGATATCATTAAAGACATATGACACATCTATCTCACTAAAATGTTACAGATAATAATGACATCACATGAGGTGTTGTCTGTGTATGGGTTACAGAATCTACATAATAGGGAATAGACAGTTTGGTTACATAGCCAACATACATGACGTACGTGATAAATACAAACAAAGCATACACCTGACATCTCCTCTAGGAAAATGGTGTTGTCAAAGAGGGATGAACTTCAATTATTGTGGGGGAAAAAGTGAGCATTATTAATCACCTCACTGCCAGCATGAACCTCGTGTATGTTTTAGTGCTCTTAAAACATACAGTAGTTTTACATAGACAGACCACTTGGTTGTGCAGTTGATGAAGTTGCTGCAGTCTGGCCTAAGATTGGGAAGAACAACGCAGTATTAATGGAGGACAACAACAGGAGTAACAGCAATGACAGGTATTAAAGATAGCTAATAGCAGACCACTGACAGACTGCCGCTGTTGAGGATGTGCATGGTTTACTGCAGATCAGTGGGAAAGTAAAGAGAAGAGAACACAGTCATGTATTCAGCCAACAGAATACTGACACCATGAAATTTAAAACACAGTAACAAGGGCTGCAGATATTATCATGATGGATGTTGCACCTGTTGGCCAGATGGCCCTGTGATGAAAAATAGTGACATTAATGTTATGTATCACATTTGTGTTACACATAGATGCAAACTATGAGCCTGTTACAGTAACATACCTGGTCTGTCTTACTTACACTTGTATGGCCTGCCCCCCTCCTTGGATATACCTGTAGTTTACAATGTTAGGGAAATATCAGTATAACAGTAAACAGCAGTGTCATGATATGAGGCTGAGGCAATAACAGATGGTGGTCATGGTAACACAGTATGGAGATAGTCAGCTGCTATTCCCTGGTGTTGTCCAGAAGTAGACTGACCTGTGAATATTAATGCAGACAGCATTACACATGTTGGTTGCACTGTTCTGTCTACACTACAGTTGTATGAGTACATGTCATTACACTTATGTTCATCATCACCCTGTTGTGGCTCTGTGTGCATCGCTCAAATCTGCTGCTGTAAATCAAATCAAAAATGGTAATACATGAATATGCATGTAACAGCAATATGCACTGGAAATGGAAAGTAAAACATACTTGTTCAGTCTGGAACTCCTACTTCTATCCCACTCCACAGATATGCATCATTCTCATCTTGCTGTATGTAGAGAGGTCAGAAATATTGTGATGTCATCAATGTGTCAGTGGCAGTCCACCACCAGTAGCATCCCTCAAGCTGTCATATCTTCGTAACCATGAAGGATCATGTCTGAGAAGCATTGCTGACAGGCCTCACAGGATCTGTTGTGCCCTCCATCTGCATTAATCATGTTTATGATGTTGGTCCAAGTTCTCCAAACTGTATTATCTGCACATCCAAGGAGGCTCTGTCCATGTTGTCACAGAGCATCTAGTATAATGACTTTTTCCTGTGGGGAAAATTTGTCACTCCTAGGACAGATTACCATCTGAAAGGCAGTGATATGCACATGATCATATTCTTGTGGGTGCTGAGTTATGCAGATGATTTTGTGGACAGTATATGACCCCATAAACAGTATGCGTTCCTGTAGAATGCAAAAGTCTATAAAACACTGTGACAAATAATAATTTGACATATAAAAAGTAAAAATAATGCCTGCATGCATAACAGTTGTAAAATCAATATAGCTTGTGATATCCTTAGATAATGTTAGGGGGATTTGAACCCCTTATACTACATACCTGCTGAATAGAAATCTAAAGATATCAGCATCATGCCACATGACTCTCCATACATTTCCAATCAAAATACTACACAAACTAACTGAACAATTTACAGAAGGCATCATAAAACCTCAGGATCTGTAAGAAGGCCTCAGAGAGTATGGATTCTTTGTATATTGAGACAGTAATTATAAGACTTTTGTTAAGGGCCATTCATGTAGAAATATCTGTAACAGCAAAATAACATTATATTAAGACTTTTGTTCAGAAAAATCAATCAATAAATATCAATAACAGCAAAATATCATAAGACATATGGATAATATTGGAATCCATGGGTTTCCATACTTACATCACAGAGGGTATGGAATTACATATAAGAAATATGAATGATCCATAAATTTGTCTTTAGGTGCTGTTCACACTTGCAATTTAAATCTGTCTATACAACTGCATATGGGTAATTACTGCATGCCCTTAATAAAAATGGCAACATTGGTATGCATAAAGATCAATTAATCATCACTTCAGCAAGTGACAACCATTTCTCTTAAAGCACACATTTTCAATAAAAGTAAATCTAAACAGATACCTTGGAGAATGAGCTAGTTATAGATGTATTATTCCACAAAACAGAAATGTTATCAGGTGCCAATTTACCTTATCAGCTACCTCTGACTCGGGTATCACTAAATGTAATTGCACCTAATGTGAGCCCACTTTTAAGTACCATGTACTCCATATATAATTAATGACGTTCATTAAAATTCTAGGTATTGGAATCCCATTTGTACACATTCGCATAAATTGTCTACATTCAGCTTAACGTAGATAGTAATCTCTCCTTTGATAATCACGTTGCCAAAGTGGTTAGAAAGACCTTCTATATAGCCCACCTTATCACGAAAGGGTTCGCATCTAGATCAAGAGAGGTCATTGTGCCCCTCTACTCATCACTCATCAGGCTCATAATTGAATACAATGCCCCTTTTGGGATGTACCTTACCCGACACCTGCAGCAACTGGAGAGACCCCAAAAGTACCTCACCAAGAGGATCATGGGCTACAAACAGATGTCCTATGCAGCTCAACTAAAGAAACTCCAGCTCTACTCAGTTTCTTACCGCCTACTCAGAGGCGATCTATGCCTGACGTGCAAAGGCATGTCAAACCCAGAATTAATGGACATGCTCTACCTCAAAAAATCCAAGTCCCTTAGAGCTACACACTCCAGGGACTTAACCCTCAGCACAAAAATAAATAGGACATGCTGGAGGGACAGATTCATTTCCCAAGGCTCCCCTCACTCTGGAATAGAATCCCAATTCATGTTAGACACAGCCCCTCGCTGACCCTCTTCAAGCGAAATCTGGACGCATGGATGGGAAATTGCAAATTCACCCCTGGGATCTCTTCTGTGTCCCTGCTAGACAGAGGCACAGTAAACTAATCTTAAAAGGGTACCTTCTGTGACCTACTTTACAGAGGCGCAGTAGGCTAATCAAATAGGGAGGCAGACGCCAAATACACTTTGGTTAGGCTTATAAATGCCCTAGGGAAGATAGCCTAGTATCTACCTATGAACCTATGAACCTATGAACACCCAGGTTCACTGTGCAAATTTATTTATTTATTTATTTTATTTTATTTTTTATTTTATTTTACATTTGTTGACCGGGCTAGTCTACATGTCCATTTTCAGTAGAGGCCCAGGGAGAAAAGCTCCAGGCAGCAATAATTACAACAATGCAGTAAAATTAAAATTAAAATTAAAATTGATACAGTGTTTACATTAAAAGATAGGGTTATGTATCGATAAATGGTATCACGTGTGGCATGTGCCACACATCTTCAAATCATCTGATTAAATTACATGAGTGCCACTTTTAAATACTGACTTTGCTGCATTTAAAGATCACACCATTGCTACCTGCAAACTGAGTGGGACCTCATTGAGTATTTTTCAATTTTTGCATTTATCCTACATTTTACATTGGAGTATCAAGATAGCTACTTCCAGGAGGCTATCTTGCACCCAACTGGTCTGAGGTGGAGACCACCCAGATGCTGACCATGTAGGCTGGAATGGAGCATTGGATGAGAGCCAGGCCAAGGAACTTTGCGATGATCAACATCTGGAACCAGATTGCAAGGAAGTACCAAAGACCTACATGGATCTACCAGACTGGAGTACAGGTTCATCACTGCCATGATGGCCTGCATTAGAATGATGCAGAGTGGCTTCCTTGGAGGGTTGCTGAGGTGCAGAGACAACCTGTGGATCCCTACAGAAAGCATCACTGTCCTACAAATGCCTGAATATTCCTATGGAATTTAGAGATATAGCTCTGTCCCATATATATCAGATAGATAGCATTAATAACCATTAAGTGCCCGTTCTGATAATTAATTAATTTCTATAATTAAGCATACTTGGTAACTGCTCCCCATATAAGTATGGGTTCAGTTCTCATGGTGTTTATTTAGTAATGTTTATAATATACATAATTCTGAACTTTGCAGATGTACATTTTACAACATATAACAACATAATTTCACACATCGGCTGTCCTTATGCATCACTGACACCTATAGCCCATAGGCCGCTGGCAATACAGAAAGCTTCCTAGTACAGACATTGTGTCTCTGATTGCATTGAAACCAATGAGATAGCATCTTTATGGCTGAGCCTATAAAGTGATTTAATTTCAGATTTTTTTTTAAAGTTTGCTGGACTGAAGTTTACCTCCTGATTCTTAGTTTCCTCTGTTAAAACATATACATTTAAACAGTTACAATAGTGCATGTACATTTCTGTTTTACCCAGTAGGGCACACTTTGGATACATTTCAAACACAAGCACTTTACAAATACCTTTTCAACACAAACATCTGTACAAATCAGTTTGATATACACATGACATACAATTCTAAAACATTTTTAACACCAGCATCTTGTATGACATACAGTTCTAATACATTTGTAACACATGCATCTTGTATAAATCTGTTTGATATTCACAAATGACATAAAATTATTTACAAAATTCTAGCTAGCTGTGCTGGCAGTACCTCCTTTCATCACACCTCTACCCCCCTTCAAAGACTCAAGCTAGCTTTTCAAGTGCCTCTTGAGAAATGTTGCTTGAGAGGGGTGGGACTATCTGGTAATACATTACCTCATACCCTGTCTTGACAGCCCATCTGCATTAGCATTGCTTACCCCACTTTGGTGCTGCATTGTCATATCATATGCCTGCAACCTTATGCTCCACCTCAGTAACTTGGCATTTTGCTGGCTGGCTCAATGTAGCCATGTTAGGGGATAGTGGTCTGTGACTAAAGTGAATTTGCTTTCATACAGATAAGGCTGAAGTTTCTGTAGTGCCCATACTATGGCCAGACATTCCTTTTCTACAGCTGCATAACATTCCTCCTTGGGTTGGAGCCTACAGTTGAGATGTACCACTGGTTAATCTTCTCCCTTTGAGAAAACTTGGCTGAGTACAGCCCCCCACCCCGTGGTTTGAAGCATCCACCTGCATGACAAATTTGTTGCTGTAATCTGAACTGGCTAACACAGGGGTGTCCTCCCAAAGCTCCATTAAGCCCCTAGAATGCCTGCTTACACACTGGGGTCCACATTACCTTATCTGACCTGTTTTTCCTTGCCATGTCGGTGAGGAGAGAAGCTATGGTACTATAATTGAGGACTAAATTTCTATATTACCCTGCTGTCCTTAAGAATGCCCTCACCTGCTTTTTAGTAACAGGGGTAGGCCATGCCTGAATGGCTTCCAGTTTGGCAGGTTCTGGCCTGATCTTACCACTCCCCACTCTATGTCTCAGGTAGGAGACCTCTGCCCTATCCACCTGACAGTTACTGGGCTTAAAGGTCAACCCTACTCGCTGTAGTCTGCTCAGCACCTCCCTGATATGCTAAAGGTGCTCCTGCCAGGAATGGCAGTAGATGGCAATATCAAGCAGGTAAGCAAGGGAAATATCTCCTGCTTCTGCTAGGATGTGATCTACCAGGCTCTAGAAACTCATTCAAAAAAGCAAATGGGAAACGCTGTCTGGTAACTATAAAGGCTGTCCTCCTCTAGTACTTCTGAAACACAGAATTCACTTGACGAATAGAAAAACACTTTTATTCCATGAAAATCTGCACAGCTACGATAAACATAGACTAATACAAGTAGATTCTAGTAATGGAGTAAGCATATGACTCTCTGTGACTATTTTGTTTCCTGTAGTCCACACAGAACCTGGAGCTGCCATCCTTCTTTGGTACTAGCATCAATGGGGATGCCCAGGGACTGCTGGACTTCTGAATTACCCCCAGTTCCAACATTTTCTGTATCTCCTCTCTCAGAGTCTGTTTGACTCTCACCCTATAATGGGGTTGCATAATAGGCTTTTGGTGTCCTGTATCCACATGGTGCTGCACCAGGTGGGTACACCCTGGTTGCCCAGTGAACATGCCCCCAAACTCTTGTAACACTGCTCGGATTTCTTGAACCTGGGTTAGGGGATAGCTGCTGGGACCTTGCTTCCCCTTCCACTGAGGTGTCTGCCTGAGCCACACTGAGGGGTTCAGTCACCAGATCCCCTGCAGATGCCTCCTGCCATCCACTGCAAATACTCAGCACAAGGACCTCTCTATCATGGTAAGGTTTCATCATATTAACATGGTACAGTTTGTGCTGCTGCCTCCTTCCTAGCAGTTCTACCATATACTTAACATGACTGATCTTCCTTACCACTTTGCAGGGTCTCTCCCAAGCTGCCTACAGCTTACTGTGTTTGACAGGAATGAGAACCATAACCTGCTGCCCCACAAAATACTCTCTGGCTCAAGCATTCCTGTCATACCAGACCTTTTTCTGCTGTTGGGCTCCTGCCAGGTTCTCCTGGGCTAAACTCATGGGTTCCCTGAACCTTGTCCTGAGGTTTAGGACATATGCCATAAAAGAGTCCTTGTGAGATTCACACTCACCCTCCCACTCATTGTGAATCAAATCTAGAGATCCCCCTCACCCTGTGCCCATACAGCAACTCAAAAGGTGAGAAACACATGGATTCCTTGTGCACCTCTATGTAAGCAAACAACAGATGAGGCAAATATTTGTCCCACTCTCTCTTAAACTGGTCTGCAAATGCCCATAGCATGGCTTTTAGTGTAGAGTTTAACCTCTCCAACAGACCATTAGTCTAGGGGTGGTAGAGGGTGGTCTTTAGGTCCTTCACCCAACAGTGCTTCCACAGACAAGTCAGCAGGTCTAACATGAAATTGGCACCTCTGTCAGTCAGTATTTCTTCTGAGAAACCTACCCTACTGAAAATCTCTAACAAAGCATTTGCAACCTTTTCACCTCAATGGAGGACTGGACCACTGCTTTAGGGTATCTGGTAGCATAATCTACTACCACTAGGATATACTTCTTCCTTGTGGAACTTGGAGTACTCAGAGGCCCCACAATATCCATATTTACCCTCTGAAATGGCTCCTCAATCACAGGCAAAGGCATCAAAGGAGCTTTGACCTTGTCTCCTGCCTTGTCTACTTTTTGGCACCACTCATAGGTCTTGCAGTACCCTGTTACATTCCTTGCAACAAAGGCCAATAAATGTTCTGCATAATATGTAGGTTGGTATGCTTTATGCCCATATGACCTGCAAAGGGAATGTCATGGGCTATGGCTAGAAGTGCCTGATGGTAGACTCTGGGCACTACCAACTGCTGTATTACCTCACCTTGTAGCCCTCCCTCAGGGGTTGACTCTCTATACAGTAACCCTTTGTCCCAGTATGCAGAGTCCCCTTTTCTTTGAGCATCAGGCACCTCCATGGCTACCTCCCTCAAGCCTTGTAATGTAGGGTCTGAGAGCTGAGCCTGTCCCAACTCTCTCTTTGCAACCATTCCCAGCTCCTTTCCACAGGAAGTCTGGTATCCTCTGACAGTGGTGCCTCACTGTCAGTCTGGGTACTACTACTCACCTCTACCCTTGAAGTCACTCTGTCCAAGGGAACATCAGTATCCACCGGCAGTTTTGGCTCACCTTCAGTCTTACTACTCCAGGGTAGATCCCTCCCTGAAGTAGCCACCTCACCAGTCCTGGCTTCAAGTGTGAAGTCTGTCTGGGTCCCCCCAGGCTACCAGACCCACATGTCTGTCTCCAACCTTCATTGAGTGTAACTGCATGCACACAAGGTACTGCATTATCAAAATCATTCCCTATCAAGACATCTGACTTATTTACTGTCTAACTTCCTTCTCTCCACCATCCATTGTCAATATTTCTTGGCAATTGTGATATTTTTATCCTGAAAAAATATATATATTCTGTTTTGTCTGTATGAATAGTATAAGCTTATTGTAGTACCATTGTTATATGTTTTTAGATACAGTGTCAAGAAACTTGCGTTAGAACTCCTATTGTAATTGCATATGTACACATGTATAATTATGTAATCTTCCTTGGAGCTTTTCACCCCAGGTCTCAGCTGAAAATGGGCTTTTGGTCCAGTCGGGCACTACCTGGTTAACAAATGTAAATAAATAAATAAATAAATAAATCTGCTGGGATATCCCCAAACACACCTACTTGTTTGCTTCCTTTTCTAGCACCCAGTCAAGGTGAACCCTAGCCAAAGTTATTTGGAATGGGGGCCCTCCTAAATTACTGACTGGAGTAGACTTCCCAAGCAAGTAATGTTCCTCTTTAACCATTTCAGACTTTACAATGGTTAGGTCAGAAACTGTGTCTCTCCTAGCAGTGGCCTGTTTCCCCATCTATTAGGCTAGGATATAACCTCTTGTGTTAGTTTGCTACCTTTTTTGTCTCCAGCCAACTTACCACTGGCATTCTGTTATTCCCACTTGCTGGCTCCCCTACCTTTTATTCCCCACCTTGCCTCTGTGGACATCTATATGCTACATGGCCCCATTGGTTATATATAAAACATTTAACCATTGATCCTGGCTGTGTACCTGAACTAGTGGCTTCCCCTGTTACTGGTGGAGTCTGTTGGGGTGGTTTAGGCTGCCCACAGTGGGTTCCCTTATACCCATGTACAGCACTGCATATCCCTTTCCTGTGCAGTCATGCCCTGTTGCTAGGTGTAGGTCTCTTTTTCCCCAACTCATCTGCAGTGTTGCATTCTCTATCTGCCAACCAGATTCTCATGTCCTCAGGCAAAGTGATAAGGATTTGTTCCCTCACCAAAAGGTCTGCCAACCCTTCAAAATTAGTGACCTGATACTCACTCACCCACCTATGAACATAAGTGCTTAACTCGGCAATATAATCACACACACACACTTTCAACTGCCTTGCATCTATGCCCACTATACTTTTTTCTATAAGCTTCAGGTGTTAACATAAAGCATTCCAATAAACAATTTTTAACTGTATTATAATTTAAGCAATTAGTATCAGACAATTTAGAAACAACAGTTACAGCTTTACCATGGAGTAAGGGGGTCAGGAACTGTACCCAGTGTCCTTGGTCAACATTATACTGTTTACATACCCTTTCAAACATATGAATAAAACTATCATAATTATCACCCTCTGTAAATTGTGGAAGACATTTACTGACCTTTATTGCTTTTGAGGTTCAGTTATTCCCTTCCCCATTACCTCCATGACCCTGGCAAACAGTCAGCATCTCCTTTTCATGTTGCTACTGCCTCTCATTTTCTTTGGCTTCCAAACATCTCAGTGTCTCTTTTGATTCTAATTTCATGTGTTTCTTCTTTTCTCCTGCCTCCAAATGCTGCAGTTTCTCTGCTGATTCTACATCCAAATGTTTGGCCTCCAGTTCAAGTCTGTTTAACCCCAGATGGATGTTTAAGTCCTCTGAGAAAAAGTTGAACTGCCCATTTTCTGAGAGCTGTACATCCTCAAGGCCAGTCTGGTTGTCTTCCTGGTTGCTAGTCTGTGATGCAGCTGTGACTAAGGCTGACCACTGCCACCAATATTTGACATGGATATCCCACTACTGCCACCAATAAATATGTGATTCCACACCTCTGGGTGAGTAATCAAGGAGTCTCAGTCCTCACCACTGGCACCAATGGAGGACGTTCACTGAGAGCTTAAATAGGTACACACACAGTATTTCCAGAAGCAGCAATCTGCATCAAGTGCAATTTCACTTAAGAGCTCACAGAGGTGCAGTCAATCCCAGGCTTGTTTCTCCCTCTTTCTCCAGATCCCCAGTAAGTCTCCCCTCTGGCACAGCTATATGGTTGAGTTCTTACTAAGGGTTCCAAGCCACGTCCTCCAACAATCTCTCTGTCCAAGCAGTGCTTCGTGTCCCAGGCCAAGTAGCTGATGCACACACTCTTGAGATTTGTTTTACACACACACACACACACACACACACACACACACACACACACACACACACACACACACACCCTGGGTAAGGCTTGCACAGGTTTACTAGCTATGACCCCTTCTACTCAGACGATAAGGTAGTTATCACTGCCACCAGAACCCCTCACCAGCTACTTTAAGGGCCTTGACAAAGGCTGTCCAATTTTACTGTGCAATATTAATACTAATACAAATAGTAGCTTGACCAAGAGCAAGGCTGTTAGGAGTGGCCCACACAGTGTCACCAAATAAATATCAAATACTCTCAAAACTTAAATATCTCTACAAAGATCAGCTACAATGAAAGGTTTAAATATATTTAATAATAAATAAAAAAAGTACATGAAAATGCTGAATATATATTCACAGTGCCATCAGAATTCCAAACCACAGGAAAAAGTTAAAATAACAATGAAGGACAGACTCAGACAAATAAAGAAAAACAATAAGCTAAGCTTCACTATATTCCTGACTGTATCTAAGAGAGTTACTATTCCCTACTTATTTCATAGAGCAAGACAGATGATGTGGTGAATGGTTCTTCTTGTTGTCAGGCCCAAGACAGAATACAGAATACAAAGTCTCACTAAGATACTTAAATAAACTATTACTTCTGAGATAGCTTGCAGAATGACATCACTTCTGGTCATCTGACTGATAGTTCCAATGCAACCCCCCATTGCTGGAAGCTGGCAGGACTTAGCACCTACCTGTAAAATACACACACAAGGGCTTTTGCTCATATGTTTGGCAGGTGCTGGAAGTCATTAAACAATTGCATACCTCCACACTTCCAGAGTAGTAATTAGTTCACCCCAAAGAAAATACAGAATGCTTCCTAGATCAGACTTTGTGTCTCTGGCTGCACTGAAACCTATGAGATAGCATCTTCATTGCCTAGTCTATAAAGTTATTTAATTTCAGATTTTTTTTAAAGTTTGCTGGACTGATGTTAACCTCCTGATTTTCAGTTTTCTCTGTTAAAACATACATTTAAATGGTTACAATAGTGCATGTACATTTCTGTTATCTGCAGTAGGGCACATTGTGGATAGATTTCAAACACAAACACTTTACAAATACCTTTTCAATACAAATGTCTGTACAAATCAGTTTGATATACACATGACCTACAGTTCTAATATATTTGTAACTGAAGTATCTTATATGACATACAGTTCTAATACATTTGTAACACAAACATCTTGTTTAAATGAGTTTTATATTCACAAATTACCTATAATTATTTACAAAATTCCAGCTAACTGTGCTGGCAGTACTTCCTTTCATCACAGAGGGTGTTAGTCTCCTTTCTCATTCTGATTTTATTTAAATGTTTGTGTATTCTATCCCTCTGTCTACTCTCCATTTTTCCTATGTAGAAACAGGGGCAGAACATACATAGTGCACAATATACCACCTGTGTTGTCCAACAATTGAATCTGTTTTTTATAGCGACCACCTGTTTGTTTAATGTAATTTCATGACACACCAGAATATTGGGGCAGTAGAGACAACCACCACACTTTTTCATCTCCATAAAGTAAATGTTTTGTGTATGTTGGTGTTTGGACCATCTGTGTTCTAATATTGTTTTCAGATTTCTGCTCCTTTTGAACATCACTCATGGACCTGACCTCACATAATCATGAATGGTATTCCCTTGTAGGAGAAGAGCCCAATTCTTTTCCAGGATAGATTTCATGGAGAGACCTTCAGTAGAAAAAGTTGTAATAAAAGAATTCCTGAAGGTTTTTGTGATTGTTTTCGTAGTCTCAGCCATGGGTGGCATTGATATTGTACCTCCACCATCTAGGACTTCCACACTTCTGATGTTAGTCACACAAGGGCCTCCCAAAATTGACACAAAATGAGACTCATGTTTATTAATCACCTCTAGCATCAAGTTGTCTGCAATTTTATAGGATTGCCACATTTTTAAAAACATGTTTTTCCTGGAATATGCACTCATCCCAAAAGGCAGTATCTTCCATGGACATTTGGGCTGTCCTCACAAATTGCCCCTTGACCACTGCCCCTTTCTTTGTTATAGGGTGCAAACTGTCAAAATGGAGAAAATTGTTTGAATGTATGGGTTTCCTATATATTTTGGAGGTGAATCTTCTGTTTGTATTGTCCTTGGCCAGCCATATATCCAGGTAAGCTATATTTACATCATTATTCCCATGGGTAAATGCAAGAAACTCAGTTGCTTAATATATGACAAAAATGAGGGATGTTATGAGCCTCACCATCCCACATCATGAAAATATCATCCAAAAAGCATGTGTAGAATCTACATGATGCAAAAAAGAAGAGTTAAATAAAACCATTTCTCCCATTGTATCATGATAATGATAGCAAAAAGGCCCGCACATGCTGCACCCATGGCTACCCCTGCTTGTTGCACGAACAAGTCACTTCCAAATTTAACAAAATTATTTTCCGTACAATCTCCAATAAACTGACATTGACATTAATTTGGTCTTGTGGAATATCTTTCTTCAACAAAAATTCAGAAAACCATTCCAGTTCTAGGTCGTGGGAAATGACCAAATACAAGTCCTTGACATCCACAGTGATAAACATATATGTATCTTTAAAGTGAAGGTCGTTCATTTTTTGTAAAAATTCCCACAAATGATAGCAAACGTGGCTCCTGGGTGACCAATCTTTTTAATCTGGTGTCCAAGAATTTAGCCAAGGGGTGGGTGAAAGAATGACGGACATCAACAATTGGTCGCATTGGTGGTTGTTCTTTACTTTTATGTATCTTAGGCAAACCAAACATATGGGGGAATCTTAGAATGCATCACATTTAGATAGTTATAGTCATCTATCAACATCTGTTGTCAACAAATTAAAACAATTAAAAACAAACATTTAGATTTCTCTTTATCCTATTGTATGCAACACTGCACTCGTTCACAGATACCTGCTTGTAGGTGTCAGATGCAAAAATGGACATCATTTTCATATTATAGTCACATTCATTCATCCAACCAACCCACCCTCTTTATCAGGTTGCATGATCTTGATTTCTTTGTTGCAGTTTTTGTAAATAGTATTAACTCAGTGCTATGCACTGTGAATTTCTTTTAGTGGCTCCTTTAAGAAGATGTTTCAGTTCCTGGGGGCTTGGCAGTCATATGATTGAGCACAAAAGCTTTAAAATGAATGTGTACTTTCAGCATTATATGTGATGAATTTCAAGTATTTTTTGAATGAAAGCACTTATCTTTCATTGTTTTTAAACACTTTTTTTATTTTAAAAGGCTTCTGGATTAAATTTCTTGTGGATTTTATCTACAGCAGTTTGTTTCCTTGGGCCTTCCATTTGTGTTTCAGATATTTGCACCTCTGATATATAGATTCAGCTAGTTGAAGAAGCAAATATTTGTTAGTAAATATGATTCAGTGCTTACATTGCCAAAAGATGACTAGTCCAATCAGGCTGACAACAGAGGGTGTGAGAAATTGCAGCCTCTGGATATGTAGTGCCTGGTGAAGTCAGAAATACTAATAAAATATAACTGCTTAAAGTGGTCTGCATACTGAGATACATGAGCAGTGAGTCAAATGCACCAGGTATGCAAATAGTAGCAATAATTGATTCTGCTACCATCCCTATTATATGGTGCCTCTATCCTTACCAGCGTCCGTCCTGTTTGAAATCCAAACTAGATACATGCTACAACAAGATTGCTAAATTTGTGACAAATACAAAATTCTCATCCCACCATTGTTCATCAGTATGTCAATTAAACTGGTTTGAATTCCCACACTGTCTCACATATTTACAATTAACAACTGCACATAAATTTATATATAAACCATCAAATTGCCCTGCCCTTTTTTCTCTACTTACCATGTACCACCCAAATAGGCCTCTTAGATCTGAAAACAAACTACTGCTCAAAGTAGAAAAAAACAAATCTCTCATCTGGTCAGATGCTTTACTCTTTTTACTGTCTCAGAACTATGGAATACCATCCCACCATCAATCAGAACCACTAGTAATCCTGTTCTCTCTTTAACAAGTACCTTAGACAGCACTTTTCCTCTTTCTGGCAGTGCACATGTGCCAAAACCACACTCCCTAAAACCTAAATCTCTTCTCTATACCACCACACCTAATTCTGTCTGTACACTTCACAACTTTCTATCTCTCAATTTCCATAAAACTGACCTGCTTGCACTACCTTCTAAATTAACCAACTATTCATACCTATAACCTCTAAGTATTGAAAATCACGAAACATATATTCTATTGTACAAGCACCCTTATTTCTATAAGTAATATGTTACAATGACTGTAAATGGCTCAGCTGCAATCTGCCTATGTGGTTGTATTAACCACAATGATCTGTGTTTAATGTCCAATGTAATATATTGTGATTGTATTGTGTTACATTCATATTATGTATTGTTAACTTAAGTGTGGGGCTTTTCTCCCCAGGCATGCACTAAAAATGGGCTCACTTTGTTGCAGTGGACCTTCCTGGTAAATAAGTGCAAATAAATAAATAAATAAATAAATAAATAACTTGAAAGGTAATAACAACAATTTATGGATACTAGAAGCAGCAACTACCAATTTGGCTCTGATGCCAAAACAGTAAGATTAGTACAATTGATGATACAAATTGCAGATTGGAATGACCACTGGACTTAAGTTTTGAGACAAGTTATGGATACTAAAGACAGTGACTATCAATTTCTTGGATCCATACCTCTCAACCTCTCAGAGCAGGAAATCTGGACAAAGCCAAAAATAAAAGTGCGACAAAGGCCAAAAAATAGGGACAATTTTTAAATATTGCTCTTACAAACTTAGAATTACAGGTTTTGCATTAGTCTGAATTTTATGAAGGGTATAAAGTCTGAAACTCAAATGTTTGTCATTATTTTCTAACTTCAGTCTTTAATGACTTGCCTCTAATTTGCCAGGAAACCACAATTTTATGAAAAATGGACCTAAAATATGAGGCAAAAATCTGTACAGTTGAGAGGTATGCTTGGATCCCACAACAGCATCTTATTACAAGCAATGGGATAATTTACAGATTCCAGTGATGATTAGACTTAGGCTTGGAATGCCCACAGCTGACAAAAGTAGTGAAATGATGCCACATGCAATATGCTTACAGCAAGAGCAGAACTTTACACTAAACAGATATGGCTACTGTTTACAAGTATATGCAATGTTTATGCTCAAGTCTCTGTAACTTTGTTCAACCATCTTCAACAGCTCGCAACAGTAGGCAACCATGTGCAAACATGCATAGCTGAATACTTTTTTCTGCTCAGATCAGTACTCTGTGAGTAAATGTCAGAAGAAATACTACTTCACAGAGGTTTATGCATGACCATACAGTGCAAACATTTAAAATGGTCAAAAACAGTACTCAACAGTGTGCAACCACACTATGAACTACTTAGCATTTGCCAGCGATAATAGAATTTGGTCATTAGGTGAGGTTCAAGCACGTATTCATGGATACTCATGTAGTTGTAGCTCATATTCACAGCCATACTGAGTTTAAATAAACAAACCAGAGCACACAGGCCAATTAAAAACACACTGCTCCTTCAGCCAGTAATAAATTCTGCCCTGAACAAATAGCTGTACCACTTCTCTCACAGACGATTACTTGCTGAACCAGTTCTAAATGCAACAGTCTGCCACAGCACAAAAATACAACAGAGTGCTTAAAATCAGATTCAACATGCTGTAATGGAAATGCAAAAATAGAAACATGCACTTCCCAGATGTGGTGGGGTTTATTTATAAGGCCAAGTTTGAGAAGATGTCCTAGGGTTTTCTTGTGTAGTCATAGCCCACCGGAGAAGAGTGATGACATCTGCAGACATGCTGAGTTTAAACAAACAAACAAATAAACAAACAAACTAACCAGAGTACACAGACCAATTAAAAACACACTGCTGCTGCATCCAGTAGTAAATTCCACCCAGATCAATATTATAACCCCCTTTACTAACCAGAAGGTTACAAAATCAGTTATAAATACAGAAAGCTACTGACTGCAACAATATAATATAAAACTTAAAATCAGCTCTAGCACATTCCTAACTAAAACTGTAGGCTAGTATTGGCTTAATTTAACACATAAACAGGCCATGTAGACAGCCCCTTTCTGCTCTACTATCCTATTTACCCTGTCAAAAAAATTGTAATTCAGTCTAGCTTGTTGCTTTGGGTTCTGTGTTCCACTGGATTTGATATATGCTGAAATGTTCCTCTTTTGACAGTGATTCCATGATTTCTACTATGACAGATATCAGGGTAACAGGTCATAGTCTTTAGACTTATTCTAGATTTTATTCTCAAGGAGGTGGATTTTTCAACCTTCCATCTATCCTTAGGAATCTTATCATACTCTCATAACTTGTTAAAAAAGATCACACCTTAAGTTTTCAAACAATGCTAGGTTCAGTTCTGTCAAGCCCCTGACTTTGTTTTTTTTTTTGTGTATGTGTTTTACACTTTTTTTCTGTAAATATCAGGATCTATACAATACCCAGACCACCAGATCTGATAATTCTGACTTTGTTCGTTATAAATACTGAGAATAAGTTGTCCTGCTTTTTTCAGTTTCCTGTTCTACTAACCATTAGACCACAAAAGGAACATGTGAAAACCAAAAGAGGCAGTTTCAATCTATATTAGAGATAAATTCACCTCCGGCCTAGTTAGACTGGACAACTCCATGGAGTTACTCCAGGTCCTGGTTATAGTGGGTAAGACCCCTATACAAGTCATAACCAATTATAGATCCCCCTCCATGGCTCACGATGCCCATAAAGTCTACTTGACAAAACTGGAAATAATCCAAATTTTACCAAACACACTGGTTACGAGGAATTTCAATTATCCCACCATTAACTGGGAAACGTACGCTAACCTTAACTTGCGAGCACAAAAGTTCCTTAACTTTGTTAACTCAAATGCAGTGGCACAATTTATCCATACCCCGACAAGGAGAACAAACATTTTGTATCTGGTCCTCACCAACATGTAAAACAGATGCACTGCCACCACTGTCAGACATAGAGGAGCTCTCTGATTATGTAGCCCAGGCAGGTATGACCCTGACCCTGAGCAGTATCCTTCCTTCACCACGAATGATGCCACAATATAGTGACAAGATGATCAGCTTTAACAATTGGCTTAATTTCTGGTGTCATTCGAAGGGGATCCAGTGTCTGTCTGCTTGGGATGACATGCTTGACAAGCCACGCTGCTTCGCAAGGGATGGCTTGCACCTGTCACCCCTGGGATTCCGGATATTGGCTAAGGCTCTTGCCACCCCCATAGTGCCTTTTTTAGGCAAGGCTCAAATTCTAAACCTACCACCCTAGAAAACAAAACGGAAGAAACTAAGGGTAATGCTGCTCAATGCCAGAAGTCTAAATCTCAAAATGCACACACTTGAGGCCCTTCTCAGTAAGGAGAACATCAATGTCTGTGCTGTGACTGAAACCTGGTTCAAGGCTCCTGAGAGCACCCCGGCACTATCAGGTTTTACCTCATATCATGCGTTCCGGCCCCAAAACCCGGACCATACCACAAAAGGAGGGGGTGTATCCATATTCATCAAGCATACCCACACTTCCAGGTTGGTGGCTACGCACGAAGCATCGAAAACCATTCAGGTGCAATTAACCATAGGCAAAACTGCTCTACAATTTGTAGCAAGCTACAGGCCACCCTCTCAAACTCTGGAAACCCACACAGCCTTCCTGAAGACACTGGAGGGTATAAATGTATCACCAAACACCATCATATTGGGTGACTTCAACTACCCGAATATAGACTGGGAACATTACTCAAGCCCCAGCTTTCTAGCCCAAAGGTTCCTGGAGTTCATAAATTCAAATGCCATGGAACAACTAGTCACCGTCCCCACAAGAGGAGAAAATATACTAGATCTCATCATCACAAACATGGGGACAAAATGCTCCACACCGGAAGTATATCCCTCTTTGGAGAGATCAGATCATAAACTAATCTCACTAGAAATCCACATCCCGCCCCCACCCCAAACAAAAAAGACCACACTGAAGAACTTCTCTAAAGCAAACTTCACACTACTCAAGACAGGTGTGGTATCCTTCAAGGCCCCCGAGCCAATGGAAACCACAACCCAAGCTGGAAGCCCTTACAAATGCCTTCTATGAACACCTTCAGGACTGCATGGATCAGGCAATCCCAAATAAAACCAAGACTCTTTCCACCAAGGGCAAACGTCCAGTCTGGTGGACCCCAGCCATAAACAAACTTTACAATAAGAGGAGAAAGCTATTACATGATAGAGCAAAATCCCAAAAAGGGAAGGCATCTTTGATTAGTACTAGCAAGAAACTACGATCCCTCATAAAATCATCCAAGGCCAACTTTGAGAAAAAAATTGCCATAGATTCAAAAGACAATCATAAGGCCTTCTTCAGCTATGTCAGAAACCTGGGTGGAAACTCCCAGATATGCTCAGAATTAGTCCAAAATGATACAAAAATCACTGAACCCACAGACATTGCCAACATACTGGCAGACAGGTTCAGCGCAAACTTCACCCCCCTCTCCCCCCCCAAAAGGAGAGATAACTATCCCGACAGAGTGTAGCCTCCCAGACATCTCAAATGCGCAGGTGAAAACTGCTCTCTCTAAAGCTGAAAACACAGCATCAATGGGACCGGATGGTGTCCTCGGCTGTGTGCTACATGAACTCAATGAAGAACTAAACCCGCACATAAGGCAGCTGTTTAATCTTAGCCTTACCACAGGACATGTGCCCAAGGAGTGGAGTATGGCAACTGTGGTCCCATTCCACAAAGGCGGTGCCTCTACGGACCCTGGTAATTACCACCCCATAAGCTTAACAAGCCTGGTCTGCAAAGCTATGGAGAGGATCATAATGGAACTCATAAACAAGGACATAGGGGACTTGCAGACCTTGGACCCAACCCAGTTTGGCTTTGTCAAGGGCAGATCTTGCCTTTTGAACTTGGTCGACTTCTTCGAAACAGTTACCAAGGCCATTGATGAGGGAAAGGCAATCCATACAGCCTACCTTGACCTTGCAAAGCTTTGACACAATACCCCACTCGGGTATCATAGAGAAACTTACCAGCTTAAATGTAAACCCATATGTCACAAGATGGGTTGCAAACTGGCTAAAGGACAGAACCCACTGGGTTAGAGTTGCTGGAGCCATGTCAGACTTCAAGCCGGTTACAAGTGGTGTCCCACAGGGCTCAGTCCTTGGCCCCCTATTGTTCGGCATCTACTTCTCAGAAGTACAGGCAAACATAGGAGGACTATGGCTGACAAAGTTTGCGGATGACTGCCAACTGGGTGCCATAGTGGATAGTACATTGGACACAGACATCCTTCAGAGGGGTCTCACGGAAACTGATAGCTGGTGCCAGAGCCATGGTCTGAAGTTAAACGCAAAAAAGTGTATAGTCATACCCTTCAGGAAAAACAAGGTAACCCCAAGCTACCATATAGATGGCAACCCACTAAGCACAGAAGAGGTTATCAGGGATTTGGGTACCCAGGTTGACAGTGGCCTCTCGTTTGACACTCACATTGCTAAAGTGGTTGGAAAGACCTTCTACATTGCCCATCTGATCATGAAGGGATTCACATCCAGATCAAGTGAGGTCATTGTTCCCCTGTACTCTTCACTTATCAGACCAATGATCGAGTACAATGCCCCATTCGGGATATATCTCACCCGACACCTGCAGCAATTGGAGAGACCCCAAAAGTTCCTCACCAAAAGGATAAAGGGACTCCAAAACCTGTCATATACTGCCAGACTGAAGAAACTCCAACTCTATTCAGTTGCATACCATCTGCTCAGAGGTGACCTGTGCCTGACATACAAGGCCATGACCAACCCGGAATTAATGGACATGCTCCACCTCAAAAATCCAAATCCACCAGAACCACTAGAGCAAGTGACTTAAACCTTAGCACGGATATAAATAGGACATGCTGGAGGGATAGATTTATCACCCAGAGACTCCCCATGCTGTGGAATAAAATCCCGGTCCATGTGAGGCAGAGCACCTCGCTGGCTCTGTTCAAGAGAAATCTTGACCGGTGGATGGGAGATTGTAGGTTTACCCCGGGAATCATCTCTGTGTCACTGCTGGACAGAGGCACAACAAACTAATGGGCACATTATTTCTAACATAAGGGGTGGCGTAAGCCACATAACTTTGGGCTAGGCTTATAAATGCCTTACGGCAGATAGCCTAGTATAAACCTATGAACCTATGAACCACAAATCAGTCATCCTTCAGCTGGCACTAACAACAGAACTCACAAAGGGTGAAATCAGACTAAAAAACTTCAATAAGGCAAACTATACCCTCCTAAATGAAGGTATAAATGCATTCTAAGCCTCATCCCAAGCTGGAAGTGGTAACTATGCTGAAGCTTACACTCAATCCCTGTAGAATCACTTGCATAACTGTATAAACTTGTCCGTACCAGAAAGAATCAAAGCCAGAGCCCCAAGTAAAAACATGCTACCATGGTGGGCATCCGGCATCAACAAACTTTACAATAAAAGCAAAAGGTTACTGTCCAAGAATACAAAGGCAAGGCCCCAACAATGGAAAAGCTTTCAGCCTCATCAGGCAAATAAGACAACTTGTCAAATCCTCCAAGGGCTCCTTTGAGAAAAACTTAGCAAGTACAGCCAAGGATAACCATAAGGCCTTTTACAGCCATGTATGTAGCCTAAAGGACAGGACCCAAGCATGTACAGAACTAGTGTCCAATGTTATCACACACACTGACCCCACAGAGATAGCAAACCTGCTAGTGGATAGGTTTGGCGAACATTTCACTCCCTTATCGCCTCCTAACTTACACCAAACCTTCCCACAAACTCCCCCCACCCTACATATCTGAAGAGCAGGTCCTCAAAGCCTTCTCCAAGGCAAAAAGTACAGCCTCTGTGGGACCAGATGACATCCCAGGCTGTCTTCTGAACAAGCTAACACATGAACTAGCATCACCACTAAGTACCCCTTTCAATCATAGCCTAACCATAGGCTTTTTTCCTGTGGAATGGAAAACAGCAACAGTTATTCCCCTCCACAAAGGTTGCCTAGCAACAGACCCATGGACTTACAGACCCATAAATCTGATCAGTCTCATCTGCAAGGCCATGGAATGTATCATTATGGACCTCATAAATAAAGACATAGGTGACTTCCAAACCTTGGATCTTACTTAAGTCAGCTTCGTGAAGGGCAGATCCTGCTTGTTAAAACTGGTGGATTTCTTTGAAAATGTGACCAAAGCCATTGATGAGAGCAAATCTGTGCACACAGTAAACCTCGACCTGTAAAAGGCTTTTGACACAATCCCACATTCAGGCATTACCGATAAACTTAGCAAATTGAATGTAAACCCCTTTGTTGTAAGATGGTTGCCAGCTGGCTCACAAACCAGACACACACTATCAAAGTGGGTGACTCCACATCAACCAGCAGACCATTTACCAGTGGTGTGCCACAGCCACAGGGTTCAGTGCTGGACCCCCTACTGTTTGGTATATACTCCTTAGAAGACGTTCAAGTCAAAACAAAGTGGTTGTGGCTGACTAAGTTTGCAGATGACTGCAAACTAGGTGCAATCATTGAATCCTCAAATAATGTCAGTATATTCCAGGAGGGTCTCACGCAGACCAACGACTGGTGTATTAGCCATGCTTTCAAACTGAATACAAAGAAATGCATCATCATTCCCTTTGGCACAACAATGTCCCCCCACACTATTGAATCAACAATACCCTTAAGTACCCATGAAGTGATAAGGGACCTGGGATCACTTGTTGACTACGACCTTAACTTTGACCACCATGTGTCTACTGTAGTAAGGAAAGCTTTCTACGTGGCACACTTGATTAGTAAAGGCATCACCTCAAGAACAAAAGAAGTTATAACCCCCTATACTCTGCATTTATCTGGCCCATAGTTGAGTATAACTCCCCATTTGGCATGTACCGTACTAAGCAACTACACCAATTAGAGAGACCTCAGAAGTTTCTAACAAAGAAAATCAAGGGGCTCCAGGATTTGCCTTACACAGACCGACTAAACTCCCTCTCACTGTACTCTGTATCATATAGACGTCTTAGAGGAGACTTATGCCTGGCCTACAGAGCAATCCAAGACCCAAACCTAATGAACTTGCTGCATATCTATAAATCAAATGGGACTAGGGCTACCCATTCTAGGAACCTAAATATGGCCTACAGCTTAAATAGGACATGCTAGAGGGACAGAATTATCTCCTAGCAACTGCACATCTTTGTAACAGGCTACAAATTCATGTGAAACAGAGCACCTCAATGGCACTGTTAAAGATGAACCTGGATGAGTGGATGGGGCACCACAAATTCTTACCAGGGATAGAGCCCACAACCCTGCTGGACATGGGCAGTCATCCACTAAAAGCAATCTTGGATACTGACTAGCATTTCTATGGTATTACATTGGGATGAAACAGCTAGGCTTAAAATGACCTCTGGGTCAATAGCCTAGTAATCTCCTATGATCCTATGATCTTTCCTCATATCTCTCTCTTTGGATTGCTGTGCACCCTTATATAGCTATAGGAACTTTATTGATTTGTTAATCTTGTTAACTAATTGGGCTCAAATTCATTTTTAAGGGTGACCTGGGACCAGTATCTGGGTAATTAACTTACTCAAAGTCACAAAGTAAGCAAATAGACACTGAAGGATTCAAGCCCAGGACTATAGAACAGGTGCTTCTGTCAATCAATAACCTTAATCCTTTACACTAAACTGCAAAATATTGTTTTTACTGAAACACGGTTCATCAGATATTAAACTGTATTTGTCTGGTTACCTTTCCTGCTTGTTTTTGCCTTTTTGCCCCTCTATATTTATCTTTCTGTATTTCCTTATTTTTCACAAAAGCAATACTGTTTCCTTGTTTTACTACCACTTGATGTCTCCTCAGTTGAAAGCCACAGAATATGTTTGCTTATTTTTAAAATGTGTGTGTGTGTGTGTGTGTGTGTGTGTGTGTGTGTGTGTGTGTGTGTGTGTGTATGTGTATTAATAGAGAGATGTATTTTTTCTTTACATAAAATATATTGCTTGATGAAACCATTTTTCATGGGGTCCATTTCCTGATGCACATTGTCATATTTCTTTTTGACTGAATATACTGGTGGCCCCACCCCATTTTCAAAGTCTGCTCTCTTGAAATCCCAAATCATCACTTTTAATTGGCAAGATTATAGAGTTAATTTCACGGTGAGGCTCACTTTTCAGCCAGCATTTGTTCCCACTTGGCTGTCTGCTTCCATATCTAAGATCCTCTTTCCCTCACCATTTGAGAATATGGATCCAAGACTATTCTTTCTTAAATAGGCTAGGAGTCTGTGTGACAACCCCTTACTGGATATCAGCAGTTGTCCTGTTCAGTGGTGTAACTATCATTAAAATATTTCATGCAGCATTGGATATATTATTATTCTCATTAAAAATACACTTCATTGGATATATTATAGTCCCCCTTAAAATGCACTTCTTTTTGTCATTCAGTGTTTTTTGTTATTCTCTATGTTATTTCTTCCTGTAAGGATTTCTATATATAATCCCACTGTACAAGATATTACCATTTTCAGTCAATGATATACATCTGAATGCCTTGCGTCTTCCTTGTTTTCTTATGACTTTGCCAGTGGCTTAGCTGATGACACACTTCCTTTTTACATTAGAAAGATTAGAAATCTGCAGGATCTTTTCTCACACCGCGTTTTGACTCATTTATTTTTAGTGCTGACACTCTACTGTATTGAAGTCTTTAGTGCTCTGACTTTCAGATGAGATGCCAAACTGAAGTGACATATGCCTGAATATAGCCATAACCCATGCCTGGGTGTGGGTAATGCTAGATTTACCCACAGTTGGTGTGGTTTGGTCACGAGGGCGAAGCCCGAGTGGCCAAACAAAGCCAACTGTGGGTAAATCCAGCATTACCACACCAGAAGTGGTTATTGTTATATACAATGACATTATTTAAGAAAAAATAATTACTTTTCTTAAATAATGGCATTGTATAATGCCTCCTTGCTGCCCTTCTGCAGCTGTCTGGTATTCTGCGGCAGTTCTGATGTACTGCGCATGCGTATGCCTATGCAGTACATCAGAGCTGTGGGCAAAAGCAACAGAGAGAGCAAGATCTCCGTTGCTTTTTACAAACTGTTTCACTATATTAAATGGGTTTAACATAGCGAGACAGCTTTAAAAAAAGCAACGGAGAATCTCCGTTGCTTATTTTAAAGCTGTCTCGCTATGTTAAACCCATTTAACATAGCAAGACAGTTTTGAAAAAAGCAACGGAGAAAGCAAGGTCTCCATTGCTTTTTACAAACTGTTTCGCTATGTTAAAGGAGTTTGACATAGCAAGACAGCTTTAAAAAAAGCAACGGAGAATCTCCGTTGCTTATTTTAAAGCTGTCTCGCTATATTAAATCTATTTAACATAGCGAGACAGTTTTGAAAAAAGCAACGGAGAAAGCAAGATCTCCGTTGCTTTTTACAAACTGTTTTGCTATGTTAAACTCATTTAACATAGTGAGACAGTGTTGCTGTAAGAGTTATAGTAATGGAAAAAGTCTGGGCGACTGGACCTTTTTCCATTACTATAACTCGGATTTGCAACGTGCACGCTGACCAATCAGCGTGCACGTTTTTGAATATTAATGGGGGGGTCATTGTATAATTGGTGTTAGCCCATGTGGATGCAAAAGATCCCATGGCACCTAGTGGAAATGGTAAGAGAATATCCCTGGTATCCTATCTAATTTTCTCTAGCAACCATGAAGAATACCTTTGGTCTTCCTTGATAATTGACCATACCTAGTGGGAATTACCTAGTGAATGAAAGAAATGGAGCCAAAATAAATATTTGTTCTGTTGACTCAGGTCTTTATCTTATATAATGACTTTTATCTTTAAAATTGTGCACACTGGCCCTACTATAAACAACAAGTCTTTATTTTCATACCCCAGTCGTGTTTCTCTGTGTAACATGTTTCTGTCACATCCACACTGCAGATCTTTATTCTTCCACCAGAGCCAGAAAATCTAGTAACTCTTCTCAGCTGTCCATGTTTACTTTGTTTTGCCCTTTCTTGGCTTATCAGAGCACAAATAATATTTGCCATTGTTTACTTTACCACTTATCTCTTTTGATTTTATTCCCAGTACTTTAACTGGAAAGGAGTTACATATTCCAGCAAGTACATGGGGCAGGTTCTTAATGAAACAAAGTTTTCTGAAGAAGCAGTGAACTTTGTTTTAGCAAAAAATGCCTGCATTTTTAAACACTTTAAACTAAACAGCATGGAGTTTGTGCTTTCTGGCACAAAACTATTTGGGAGTATACGACTTTTAATTCTGGATTTATGAAGGTAGAACTCTTGGCGTGACTCCTTTCCTAACTTATAAAATGAGAACATAATTAAAATTAACAATAGTTCACTGATGACAGTTGTGTGCAATTAGAAAATAAAGACAAAATATGAGGTTGTTTTTAATAGATAAACATCATTAGTTATTGTCCTGTAACAGAATGTACACGTTCCCAAAATCTGAAAATAGGCATTGCTTTATTACTGCAGTTCTGGGAAGGAAAAACTTGTTTTTTATCATTTATGGTTTAAAAAGCAAAGCATTGATTTCATACACTTGGCACTATCACAGATGTTTAACATTGTTGTATCTCCCTGTAGGCACTTGGTAGTAACAATGTTAGACTTCACATTATATTTCATTCTAATAATGATATTCTTCACTCAGTTCTGATGCCCTTTGGATGGAAAGTTGCATATTGCCTAATTCTTTGTTTTTTCCAGAAGTAACATCCACTATGATTCATCTGTTGGTTACATTTAAGCGTGTGTGAATTAGAAATTGTCTTTCTAGTGAATAGAGTGGGTTTCTTACTATATTTTATGTCCAAAGATGTACTAAGCTTCTGATTATGGGAAGATAACAACTTTATGAATGTGATGAGGTACATTGCCATACCTATATGCCACTTTTGCTATTACAGATGATGATGCATTTATTTTCCACATGGAATCCTACTTTCAGTGTTAGAACATCTGTACTTCATGCAACCGAATACTGATTTGGCATTTCCTAAATGCTTTAAAATAGGCACTTTCATTTCAATTCAGCTTAGCTGGCCTTTCAAGATCTCATTGAAATATAACATTAAAATTAAAAACAGGGCAATAGCATTCTTTTGAGGAAGCTATAATTTGGCCCTTACACTAAAGTCATAGCTTAACGCTCTATTGATTTTTTTAGCCTTTATCATTTCTGCTGCATTTATTTAAAATATTTTCTTGTGACATTTCTGAGAAATGCTTATTGCATGTCTGTCGGGATGTATATATGGAAGAGTCTACTGGGATTGGGTAAGGAATGGCATATACCCACTTAAAACACCGTCCATGTGGAATACCATATAACTACTTAAACACAGCCCATGTAGATAGGACCAAGAAGTAACTTTGACTTATGGGCATCACCAGGTTAGGTCCCAGATAAATGTTAAGCGTCTTTCACTGCACTGTGGTTTTGATACACAGTGGCAAATGAAATGCATTCTTTGTCAATCCTTGAAATGAGCTAAAAGGAGAATATTTAAAGTGACTTTGTTTGCTTTTTTTTTTACCCAAAGCATGATTTTCAGCTCAGAACAATAATCATCATGATCAACAATCCCCTTTTTCCATTTCTACATGGGGTCAGGTCACCACAGTAATAGCTGTTGCATCTCTTGATTCAGTGTCACTCTCTTATCTTCTTTAATAGTCATCTCTGACTTCTGCAGATCTTCTCTAATGCAATCCATCCATCTCTTGGCTGATGTCCTCATCTCCCCTTGCTTCCTACCTGTCTGTCCAAAATTATCTTTACTAAATTCTATTCTGCTTTCCTACACTTGTGCCTGAACCACCTTAATACATTCTGATAGACCTTCACTGCAATTGGAGCAAATTTAGCTTCTGCTCTGATGACCCTATTTCTTCATCTGTACCAGAATGAGCATCCTACTATCTGTCTTAGGCACATCTCCATCACCTCATACTTCTTCAACTGCAATGATTTCATGGCCAGGTTTGTCTCCCATACAGAAACACTGGCTATGCCACTGTTTGTATGCTTTACTTCAAAGCTTTTATGTACAGATTACCCTTGACAGTTGACTGCAGTCCCCCTAAATCTAGCTTTGACCCAATAATTTGAACTTCCCTTCTCTTGAACCACACCTCTTATATAGCTGAGGCTGTTAACCTATCAAAATATTTTCTCTTTTATCTCAGATTTTAGCATCTTCTGATTCCCCCATTTGCTGTCAGAGCAATTGTCTTGAATGCATGTAGTTTCATCCCATGTGACTTCAGTTATGCATCCCAGTTCTCCTATCATTTGTTAAGGCTCCTGTTAAGAATCTGCTTGTAGTGCCACATTACCTGTCTACAGCATCTTTGTTAATCTGCCCTCACTGATCTGTTTACTATGTAGTTCATCATCAGTATGAACAGCAGTGGGGCCAGAGCTGAACCCTAATGAAGACACACTCCCTCTAGGAACCCCTTTGTGAGTACAACATTTGTTTGTTCTTGTGTCATTGGGTCCTTAGATAGCATGCAGTAATTATGCCAATATGTCTCTAACACAGGACCATCATAAGACTGCCTAAATCCACTTTCTTGGAACATTGTCATATGCTTTCTCCAAGTATAGGAAAGCTCAGTTAGACTCTTTCCTTATTTCCAGCGTCTTCTACATTTGCTGTCTCACTGCAAACATTTGATAAAATTGGTTGTACTCTTCATCTCTCATCTTACTTTCTACTGCCCTGCCTAATAATTTATGAGTAATCCTCTGCAGTACTAGAATGCAGTGTGATAGGAGTTATCACAGCTGTACTGCCCACAGCTGTGAATATCTTCTTTGTTTTTGTACTCTGGCACTAGAATGCTTATTCTCCACTAACCTGAGATATGCTTTTCTCTGCATGTCACAATGAGCAGAATTAGGAACCATTTTGTCTCTAACAAACTCAACATCTTGATTACATCTTCTAAGATATTATCTGTACCTGCTGATTTCCCTGACTTCATTTTCATTAGTGCTGTTCTTACTTCCTCTAAGCAGGCTCTTCCTCTTTCATTGTAAGCTGTGCATAGGGCAGTAAAGCTTCAATGGGCTTTTCTTCACTTAGAAGCTGCTGGAATCACTCCTTTTATCCACCTTTGATATCTTTTGGACTGCTGAAGGGATTGTTGCTGGCATTCTTATGAGTGATGTCTAATGACTATCTTCTTTATCTTTCTATTTTTGCCTTGCACTCTTTTTTAGAGTTTCTTTTTTTGCCATCTGCTGAGTCACTTTCTAGAAGCTGATATAGTCTGTCTTGTGCCTCATTCTTTGCCATTTACACTGCTGTCTTAGATTCTTTTCATCATCTAGTATTCCTTCTTAGTCTCATCCATCTTTACTGTCTTTCTCTTCTTCCTACACTCTTTCTTTTGGTGACTTCTTGGACTTCTGCATTCCACTACCATCTTTCTGGCCACAAGTGGTTTATGCTGGCGGCCAACTGTCTCACTGGAAATGACTCTGCAGCTCTAGACAATAGACAGAGCAATATTAAACTGTCATCAGCTAGAGCCAAACACAGTCTGGTTGTGGACACTAATATCAGCTCTTGCCATGAATCAGATGCAGTGCTACATTTTACAACCTTTCATGAAAAATGTGCATATCAGTGCAGATTTCTTACATGTTTATGCATGCATACACATTTCTTGCTTTGAGAGAGTGTGTGTGTGTGTGTGTGTGTGTGTGTGTGTGTGTGTGTGTGTGTGTGTGTGTGTGTGTGTGTGTGCGTGTGTGTTTGTATGTTGATTGACTGCGATGAGGGTCAACAAGTGATACATTTGTACTTATTTAGGTTATAGTTTCAAATCAAAGAAGAGCTTTTGCACTCAAACTGCAATTAAATGTTTAGATAAATGTTCTCTTAAGTATAGACAAAGTAAGCAAAATGTAAAAAAGATATAAGGTAGTGTATATTTTGTGAAGAAAGAGCTAGAACGTGACACATTTTTGGGATATTGGGTTATACGAGGGAACCATATTATCCAGCAAAAACCTGTACAAATATAGGGAGGTGCAGAGAGAAGCCACCTCAGCTGATAAGCAAATCTGACAAACAGACTACTGGGATACAGCAAGGCTGCACCACTGTGTCACTTATGTATGACGTATATATGCTTAGTCTGCAGAGCTGCAGTTTTGGGGCCATACTTGGAAGAGGATCCACACTTGCCCTGATTAAAGGAGGCCACACCCCTTTAATGAAAAGGGAACCAGGAGATAGTCTTAGAGAGACACATTGCCTAGGACTTGTTGATAGAAAGACGGCATTTGTATTTTATGAAGAGGGGTTGGTGCCAAGAGGAGAAACTCTGCGTAACCTTGCTGGAATTTGTGGGACTGGGAGCGTTTTCAAGAGGATCCTGTGAGGACTCTATAGTAGAATGGAGCTCAAAACCTGTGGAAGTATTGAAGTGGTTGTGAGATTTGAGCCTGCATCTAGACAAAAAGTGAAAAAATAACTTAAAAGAGTGTCATACTTGACTAAATGAACTGTTTATTTTTCCTGAACTGACTTTTTTATTTTACCTGAATTGAACTTGAGTCATTGAATCACCAGAATGTAAAAGGGTTTTCTGTCATTCCAGGAGAAACACCAGAACCACAAAGAAAGACAGTGAAACATGAAATAAGATGGGATGAATAGAAGTGTCCACCAGATTTACTAAACTTCCATGCAGGACTAGTCTAGTCATGCATGGAAGTGGCCGCTTAGGAGCAGGATGGCAGTGCGCCATGCATATTAATGAAGGTGCGCTGCCTGACCTACTAGGCATTCATGGAGCATGTACAAGTGCAGGGGCATGTCTGAGAGCAGAGCTCTCAGAATAAACATGCCCCTGCAATGTAGAACAGCAGAAAGTGGTAAGAAATGAGCAAGGCTGCTCATAGGTGTCTGCATATCCCCACCAACAGTTCCCCATGTGTACAACAGCAACAGTACATATAAATGAATAGAAGAAAACCTGTTACATTTTTCTTAAGTCTGAGTACAGCTAACCGTAGGTGAGTGGGTGTGCCCATCGCTTTGCTACGACTAAAGCAGCTTAAAAGGCAGAAGAGGATAACAAGGAAGATATATGCAAATGAAGCCGCAGAGCAATAGTGTAGTGGACAGGGTGTCCTCCTAATGAGCAGGCATTCCCTGTTCGAGTCCCACTGTAGCACATACCATTCTCCATGTTAAATCTGTATATGAACATTTTTTTCTCATATATTTGCTGTATAACCTACTAAATAACATTTAAATGTGAACTGGGCTACTGTATTAATAAGGCACTAGTAAGCAGGTTTAACCACAAATAAGCATGTTTAAGTGCATTTGCACGGGGCTAAGCATTGCCTACACAGATTAAGCAACTAACTGAGTGGTAGAAACGGTAACTGGAGGTCACCAGTGCTTAGCTCCTTGCAAACCTGCGCACACCCGCATACAACTGCTTTAATGTGCCGTAATCACTCTGTACCCAATGGCCCATGTTCTGCCCAGTAACAACATAAATAGCTTCTGCAAGGCTCGAACTCAGGACCCTGTACACTATAGTCGCAGTAGTTAAATACTAAGCTATCATAGCAATACATATGAAAGAGGTATCAGCAAACTAATCCTCACCACAGGAAAATCAAACAAAACATGTGCACTGAATCTATGTACAGTGTGATGTTGTATAACGTGCTACATAACATAAATATGTGAACTGGAGTACTGCAGTAAGCATAGATGTGAGGTGTTATTGTAATAAAGTGTAGATGTCCCCAGGACCCCATACAGTGTATGTACACATGAATCATGGATACCAGACATACATATAACCTATAATGAATAATAAATCACTGCCAAAAGGCAAATGAAATGCTAATTAAGTATTAAGCAATGCTAACCGCTGCACAGCTCAACTTAGTAAGTATAAGCAATGTGTAGGGCAGCCAATTCAATCTACCTAATGGTATACCTCTTTAAGCAGGGCCAACTTAGGTAAGCAGGTGTGTCCATAGCTTAGGCTATTCAAAACTGGCCAATCATGGAAAAGTGTGGGAAATTGGCCATATTTAAACCCCACAGGCGGGAATACTACCCATAACTAGTTGTAGATTCCTGCTGCAGGCATAATGGCTGGAGTGGGTGAAGGCACTTGATTTAGAGCACAGTGCTGGGGCATCCAGGAGTCAAAAATCATGGAATGGCTCCTGGTAAAACACCATGAGGAGAGACTACTGCAGGGCCAGTACCAGGGCTCGCAGTATAAAATGGAGGCCTGGGACAGCCTTGCCTGTGACCTCACCAGTGCCACAGGTATCCCCCAGACTGGTGAGCAGGTCAGGCACCACCATGCTGACCTGAAGCGGTGGAGGGGGGATGTACTGGAACAGTGGATCCAGGAATCTTGTCAGATGCCTAATGCCCCACTATCGAGTAAGTACTCATTCTACTAAGTAGGTAATAATTGCCTAGCTTGTGTATACTATGGATAGGTATGGCTAAATATCACTGTATTTCTCTGACAGCTGTAGATGAGCGGGCTGTGAACCAGAAAGCCCATGATGCTAGGTTGCAAAGGCTGCATCGCAAGGCAGGTTAGTAATTATTCTGCATGTACTCTCATAGCAAATAAATATAAGAGCCTGAGAAAGTGTCATACCAGTAGAAATAAAGGTGTACTATTCTGTGAATAAAGGTATAACCCCTGGAGTGCTTCTGTTTACTCTTCTATCATATGTTTTTGAACTGTTGCATACTATAAATAGTACTGTTGTATTAAGCAGTGTTACCCACACTGTGGTATGCAGATAAAATTAGTATGAATGTCTGTATAACAATGTTGGAAGTGCTAAGAGGTCAGTCATATTGTACAAGTGAGGGAGACTTAGAAAACATTAGAAAGCTTCACATCAATTCCCTGATAGCACAGTGTACTGTGATGTCAACTGTAAGTTTTATGTCACACACAGCAGGGGTGTGAATCCCAGGAGTGCTAGTAAGTTGTTTGCATAATCATACCCCACACCTGTACAGATTTTGTTACAATGTTTAGATAGAAAGCTGTATGCATAATTACACCCAACAGTACAGAATTTGCTAGAATCTGCAAATAGAAAGTTGTATGCATATTCATACCCCTCAACTGTTCCAATCTGTCCAGCATATCCAGATAAATGACCCACATCATCAGCCTGGTACCCTGTTCCCTTGAAAAATCAGTGTGATGATCCAAGAAATGTACGCAGCCATGAATGACATATAACTGATAGTCAGACGTGTACATAGTCAGAGAAAGTATATGAAAACTGAAAAAATAGTAATTGCTATGTAAATTGTTAATTGCTATGTAATCCAATGTAACTACTGTCTGTTTATTATAACTGTGGAGCTTTTCTCCCCGGGCCTCCACTGAAAATGGACCTATGTCCAGTCGGACACTCCCGGTCAACAAATATAAATAAAATAAATTAAATCAATAAATAAAACAAACCTGTCTTTCCAGCATCTCACCCAAAGTGTATGAGAGCAATTCTCAACATATTTAAGCCTGTTTGCACAGGGGTCAGCAATGCCTACACAGGTTAAGCAATATCGCAGCTAATTGAGTGTAAGACACTGTAACCAGACGTTGGCAGTGCTTACCTCCATGCAAACATGCTTACAATTGCTATAAAGTGCCTTAATCACTCAGTATTCAACCACCGGTGTTTTGCACCACCAACAAAGTAAACAGCTCCTGCAAGGCTCGAACGAAGGACCCGGCATACCATATACAAAGGGATTTTCCACTAGGCCATGACAGATACAAATAAAGTTGATGTTTTCAGAAACATATCATTCAGTCCAGTCATGCAACAAGCACAGAGAATTTATACCTACAGCTAGATGGACATGTGTGTGCAAATATTTTACTATCTAAACGGATACAACATATCCATAGATGTAGTCACACACATATATAATATATATATATATATATATATATATATATATATATATATATATATATATATATATATATATATATATATATATATATATATATCTATATACAAATATATGAACAGATATACATGCAAATGCCAACTACACATATATATATGTCAACATCCATACGTCCACATATACACAGCAAGTTACACATATGTACACAGATAAATGTCGCAGTAGGTATATACGGACATAGTTAGAAATATGTAAGCAAATATATACACCCACAGAGGTATATATGGCGAGACATCTGTAGATAGCAATGGTAGATTAATAGACACATATATGTCCACATGCAATGTGAAAGGCCTTGACAGGCCTCAAACAATATATGCCATACCCCCCGTCCAGACAAACACGGCCGCCCTGCAAAACACTACCAAGCTCAATGTAATGTACATGTGTCATTGAAATAGGGATTTAAATTAGCCATCGGTCATGTTCCACATGTTGACATCACATCCCCCTCTCCCCCACCCACTTGGCGGCCTGATCAGTACAGGCCCATCTAACCAAGGCTATCCCTCATCCATACATACATCACCCACAGTTCTGCTTCCCCCCACCCGCTGCACACACGCAGCCACCATCTCAACCCTGGTTACCGGCTAGTAGCTACCACACCACCACACATTGCCCCCCCTGCACACACCCCCCTTGGGACCCATCCCTTATGTTGTCTCAACCCAAGTATCCTAGGTCTGGCACACACCGTAGTCCATGCACATAGCCATGGGAACCTATGTAACTCTGGGTGCAGACGAAAGTTGTATACCCAATGTTCGGCCTGTCCTGCATGGGACGAATGATTACCTGGTACTAACAATAGATTTCATGTGTGACTCTGTGTACACTAACTGATTTAGTTGTAGGTATCACAAAGCATATGTGGCACACAAGGTTGGCCGGTATGCACACGAAACAGTACCCAGCAATAACAGGCAACATAACAGGATAGGTAGCTAAATATGTACAGGTATGTGTGTGTATATATACCCATAACTACATGGAGATATACCTATCCCTCTCTGTAGTACAAATGTATACATACATAGACAGACATATATACAAATACCCACATATAGATATATACATTATGCAGACACCCATACATCCACGTTATTTTATATATATATATATATATATATATATATATATATATATATATATATATATATACATACATATACAGATATATATATATATATATATATATGTGTGTGTGTGTGTATATATATATATATATATATATATATATATATATATATATATATATATATATATATATATATATAGAGAGAGAGAGAGAGAGAGAAATGTGTGTAAATATACACACATATATAGCTGGGATATGATACAGCAGTTAAGAATTACATATGTTCACAGGCCGTGCCAATGGGACGGAGGGGCCCAATCAACAAACATGCAACACGTAGCATCAAACCCCCCCCCCCCCAGCTAGACAGGTGAAACATAGAAGCACACAATAAAAGTAAATAAACCACTGCTTCCCAGACTACAGGCAGGATACTACCAGTGGGAGAGACCCGCCAAGTCTAATTTTGAAGCAAAGACAAGAATGCCCCTTGCGGGACAACCCAAAAATGTTATGGCTATTCGGGTTTCCAGACATTACACAGATAACCTACAGCAGGGCATGCATGTTCCTGGACTATAACGTTGCAGAAGCCTGATGACCCATGGGGCGAGACTACGTACATGATGGGTCCCGAGAAGTGGAGAGTGGGCAGTGTGAAGTTGTGTGTTTAGACCAGACCTGCACTCGGAGTAAGGAAGAGTGCTGAAGAGGAGGTGCGGGGGGGGGACTATGGGTATGAAAATATGGGCCTAGGTGTGCAGGTGTTGGCTGGAGCAGTTCTATGTGGACCGTCCCAGGGATGTAAGCAATAGTGTGCATTGGGCAGAGCCGATGCCTAACGAGCAGCTACACCCGGTACGAGTCCCACTCCAGCAAAGTCTAGTTTACATGGCAAAGGATGGTATAACCAGATGTGTTGTTGCAAACCCACTAAATGACACCAAAGAACACATGATCGCAACACCCCACTGTAGGCATGTAAGCTGAACTAATCAGCATCACAAGTTATTATTGCTGTCCTCATCCCCACCCAGGGGTGTGAGTGTCCAAACCTACCCCCAAATGCAGGGTATATACACAGCTGTCATTGTAAAAAAAATGGCCAGCTGTGGACCTTCCTGTCAGCCTTCCTGCACATCCCTGGATATGTCCCCTACTATCAGCCCCTCTGTGTGGCCCAATAACACCACTTACCTATCGACCCCTGTTTCATTACTAGTAATGTTCACAGTCACAAGTAGGTGACACCCTCCACACAACTATATTTGCAGAATCTGGAACCCCCAACCCATGTGTATTACCGCAGCTGTCCCACATGACACATGTAAATAACACATGAAGGGAAACCTCAAGCACACTTGGATCACCACCTGTTCACCACATGGTGAAGGCCACCTCCCCAACTAACACTCCATACCCCTACACCAACTAGTGACACCGACACCTCCTGCCCTTCCTCGCATACAAATCCCAACATCCTGCAAACCTGCACTACTGCTCCCCCACCAATCAGTCCAACAGCCTACTATACAGTTAAAATGTCTCCCCCTCCACCTACTTACACTTTCCCTATTCACATCTACTCTACAACACAGGTATGGCATAACTAACCTAACCTGAATACCTGAGTGTAACCTATCCAGAACTGCTAAACTGGAATCCCACTTCACCTTACACTGACCTTCGTCAACAGTCATACCTGACATGTACACCTGACTTAAGCATGTATAATACTGACATGTTAATGAAGTGGCATGGGGGTATGTATCAGCAAGCGGGATTATGCCTGTTTGGGTGGCAGTAAGCAATGCCCACAGTGGTTAAGCAATGTGGAGGCCAACCCAGTGTAAGATGATGTAACTGAAGGTCAGCAAGTCTGAGCCATGCGCACACCAGCGCATACCCGCATACACTTCCCCCACAGTGCCTTAGGCACTCTGTAGCCAACAGCTGTCATTGTGCCCAGTAACAAAATAATCAGCACTCCCAGGTCCCCCCCTGCACACTATAGT
>NC_056731.1:1697763039-1697780539 GCF_019279795.1 Protopterus annectens
AGAACCTTTATTTCTGTATTTTACAATAATGTATGCCATTACTTACAGCACATAAATGTAGACATATTTAATCAATGAGGAATGCAAGGCCCACACAAAACAGTAGATGCAGACAGTGCAGATATATAACATACTATGCTGTTCAGGCCAAGCCTTCAATTTGTACAACTGTAGACAAAGGATTTGCTGTCAACATAAGTAACAATAAACAATAACAGATGTAGTTCAGCAGCCTCCAGTTACACCCTGTAATCAAGGCCTATGGTGACATTTATTACCTGTGGTAATGTCTATGTATCTGTCACATGTATGGACCCTGACCAACAAATGTTGTGGGAGTCCATGATATGACTGGGATGATAGCAGGAATGCTAGCAGTAAATAATGATAGGCCATTACCGAACAACCCCTAACTGTATCACAGCAGGACAAAGCCAGTCATATATGTGGAGGACAGAGGCAGGAACACAGGGCCGTACTCGCAATATTGCTGCTACACACTCTGCAAATTGCTGATGTTACAGGATTTGTTGCAACATGCCCTTATGCAGGAATAAGACATCAGGAACACAAATGGATGTAGCCATGTACTGATAGCAATCAGCAGACAGATTGCCGGGGATATATCCAGGACAAGATCTGTGTGGTGCACAGGCCAAAGCAAACAGACAATCCACCTGCCATCATGTGGATCGACCCACAGTTGAGAGCTATGCAGACAGACTGCATTCCATCCTAAACTACTATGTACACGCAAACACTGCAAGACCAGCTATATACAATGCACATAACAACACTACTCACTCTGTCTGTAGGTCTGGAACCTCACACGATTGTGCATTTGGACTGTGTCTGCAAGTCCTGCTGTAAGAGGTACTGCAACCTGCCATCTGTAACACTTCTGCCCACATACAGCAAGGATGTCCTCCATACTGGAAAGGTGAAGGGACAACGCCCACATGAGTCAGCAATTTATAGTACTGGGTTGCCATGACAGTGGTTAACTGAATCACTACACAGCAGGCTGCAAGCAGTTAGCAACTGTTGCACACTGACTGGTGCAGAGCCCATCACCTGATCATGTGCATCACCTACAAAAGCCATGCTGCAATCCATTCAAACCAACTCAATCACTCTAGTGGAGAGGGAGAGAGAGAGAGGGAAAAAAAAAAGATAAAATGAAACACACACACAGTGGGAAAAAAGAAAACCTACAAGCCAAAACTGGGAAGGTGTCACACCCATCCTAAAAAAGAAAAGGTATGTAAAACATAACTGTATGTAATTTAATGTAGTATGTGGTATAGATTAATAGGATATATGATGTTGAATGTTTGATATGTGCCATCTGTAGTTGTCCCTGTAATGATGTTCTGCTAAACAACTGCTCTGGACAATACTGTCTGTCCCTGTAGGCAGTGGACATACCTGCCAACTGTGCAGATCAGCAATGAATGACAGAGATGTCAGATGACAAAGATGTCAGCCAGAATATCTGTGTGTGTTATGTTAGTGTGGACAATAGCTGGTGGTGGAAGTACTGCCGTCATGATAGACACATGGGTGTCAGAGCACACCACTTACAGGACAATCATGTTAATGTGTAATGTAGCATGCACAAATGCCATAGGTGTATAATAGACATACCAGTAATCTCACACTATATATACCACCCTAATGTTAGTCTGTGTTCACATGTGACACCTGTCTGTGTTGCAGCAAGGCAGAACAGTGCAGCTGTGAATGAAAGACAGTTACAGAATGCGGACCAGATGTCTGTATGCACTCTACATATAGCTAAATATCTGTGTGATACAGAATGTGATGTGTATGTGTACAGATACACAGACACTCATATAGAAATAGGTATATCAACAACGTACAACATATATCTACACTTATATGTACATAGATATATATTTATACACACACACACACATATATATATATATATATATATATATATATATATATATATATATATAGTGGCACTGACAATGGCATGCAGGTGAAATAGTCTGTAACAGGCCAGCAAAGATAAGTGTCTACACATAGCACAAAGCTTGATGCAATACAACATATGTCCCAATGGTAGGTAATCAGCTGACATAGCAATTGCAATCTGTGAATGCTTTGTTGTAGCTGATATGGTGGGGGGTGACAAATATGTGTATTAAGAACTATGGTAACCCTGCTGTATGGGTGGCTCAGACCTGTTTCCATCTTTATGTCTTCCAGGGAACATGGCACATAGTCATCTGCCCACATGCAGCTGCTGAGACAGAGGTTATTATTGACCACCTGGTACAGCACTACAAACAGCTGTTTGGGTGGACAGCCCATGACCAGCAGGAGAGGACCACCCTGTGGAAAGAGCTAGTCCACAGGGTCAATGATCTTGGATTGCAGAACCGCAGCTATGAGTAGGTCCGGCATCATTGCACCGACCAGCTTCACCATGTACGTCAGCATGCAGCTGCAGTAAGGGGGGGACCACCTCGCAACAGGGGGGCAGCACACCCCCCACCCCTCACCCATGTGGAAGAGCTTCTCAGTAGCCTTGTGGCACCTGCCCACCTGCAGCAACAACACCTGGCAGGGCACATTTTGGAGGTAGGTGCCAACAACACACCAGCTGAGGAGCATGCAGGTAAGACTCCAGGGCACATTGATACACCACTCTTGTGTATGCATCTGCATCTGTACAGGCACATCATGCAAATCTGAGATGTCATATACATAGTCTGCTGCTGTGTAGTAGTAATAAACAGCTGTGTATAAGTTGTAACATTGTGTAATTCTACTGTTGATGTAACATAATGCTGCACTCACCTTTTATGAATCCCACAGCTGTGGCCACTAACATCAACTTTCTCACACTCCTATGTAGGTCCCTCCAGGATACCACCACGGCAGCAGCCCATAGCCGGTGAGTATGGTTCATGTTCATGCATGATGATAAACTGGGCATGTAATAGCTATGGGATATCCCATGCACACATCTAACACACCTACCTATACTGCATGCTGTACACATTCACGTTTTGTTGCTGTGAAATTCACTGCATCACAGGGGAGACCATGCTGGGGTATCGGAAGGGTACAACAGACACATGCAAGATAACTAATATCCTGTCAATGTGCAATGTGTCCACAGGGATGTGAAGTATGGCAGGACACACAGCCTACAGTAGGGACATTTGTGAATCAATACCAGCATGGCTGCAGCTGCACACAGTCAGGTTAAGTAAACGTGGCAGAAGTAACCCTGACCCCACAGCACTCATGACAGCAGTGTTTGCACTCCAAGGGATGTGCACATGAGTAGACCTTGCAACCATGCAGAGGTCTGGGACATGTGTAGGGCACCCCCACAGCCATGGTAAGATCCGCTGGTTGTCTTGTACTGGTCATACATACACTGCTGATGTTGTGATCTGTAACGCAGACATCATGCATTCACAAATGATAGCTGTTCACATATCATCCCAGGTATGAGTTGCTATAACACATAGGGGCTGTGAGCAGTAGAGCTGACATAACCGACACAGTACTACATATGCAGCAATGGTTTCTAGACCTGTGAGGTATGGTGTACAGTACAAGGCAGGGTACAGAACAGGTCCACAGTAACACTTTGTATATGGGTGCAGTGTTAACAAGGGGAAGGGCCATCACCTACCAACACAGCCTACACCTCACACACATGTATACTGCTGCTAGCATGAAGTAACTATAGTTGCACTGCATGCTGTTGAGCACCATATGTAATGCATGTTAACAGAAGGACAATGGGAGAACTTTGTGTACAAATGTGCAAATCCACACATAGGAGTGTGGTGTGTGTGTGTGTGTGTGTGTGTGTGTGTGTGTGTGTCTTGATTGTGTTTTTAAGTGCAATCTAGTGGAGTGTGGATGATGCATGTCAGGTGTGTGTGTGTGTGTGTGTGTGTGTGTGTGTGTGTGTCCATGTATGCACAGGTGATAGTGGGATTGATCACATGGCAGTACTTCCCCTTGGGATTGTGCTGTACATGTACATGGAGTGAGACATGGGACACCAGGACAACCTGTCTGGTATGTGAACACAGGACAACTGATAGCATAACAAGGTCTGTAACATGGAGCATGCATTGGGAGGTGAAGTACATACCAGGTATACACATCATATTGCCAGCAGCAGATAGGTAACTGGCTACCCACATATGCAGCACTACAAATGCAATGGGGAATTACCACAGCACATCAGTGAGTGTATCCAGGTAGTACTGTTGTCCGCATGATGGGTTGCTTGTGCAGCAAATGTAGCATGGACAGTGCAAGACTGTAGTATGAGGCTCTGGTGAGAGACATATGTTGTGAATGTAGCAGCTCCAACCATATAGGGACCTTGTACACCATTACTGCCCATACACAGGGTAATACAGGATGACAGCAGTGAGGCCATGTACAACCTACTCCACCCAAGTCAGGGAGGTGATGGAGTAACAAGTCAGGTGTTGTAACCACATGTGTAGGCATGAAGAGGAATTATATGTTAATGGCAGTAGTAATGCGTGTATATTAGCAAGTGTCATGCAAGATGGGGAACATATGTAACTTAATGTGGGACTGTCTGCAAACCCAGGCAAAGTGAGGTAGTAAGGTGGCTGTCAATGTGAGTGTGTGTGAGTGTATGTACTGTTAAGCAATGCTGTACAGGTCTTAAAGTGTGTATTTGTTTCCCCCACCGGTGGCGAGGTGGGTCAGTGTCCCTACTGCACGCAAACTGAGGTAGGTGTCCCTACAGACACCAATGATGATGATGGTACAGGTGAGGCACAGGTGAGGTTGTCAGAGGCTGACACTGCATCAAGATGTGTCATCACCCTCCTAGCCTTCTCAAGCCTGCACACAGTTACAGTGCCCCTACAAATCCCATCACATGTGGCCATAGCAGAGGGACAGTTGGCAGATGGTGGCAATGACCAGGAAAGTGTGGTGTCCATGCCAAATGTATTGGGTCTCAGTTGGCATAGTCTGATGTCTGGAAGGCCACCACATTGGCAGATGTACTGTGGAGCTCATGGGACGACTGCAGGTCATCATGCCCCTGACAGAGGTGCCACAACTGGTACCACCAGCTGGAGGTCAGCGTGGACGTGCCAGGATGCCCAGCTGCTCTCGTAGTGGCAGTACCAGCCCCAGCAAACCACTGGGGCTGCTGTCCACACCACACCACAGCAGGCCTCATGTACATGGCCCTGGCCAGTCCCAGGTGGGACATGGTTCCAGCGGACATATGTCATCAGGGGAGAGTAGCTCCTCAAGGTCTGTACCTGCTCATGCCCATGGAGCCCCTGGTAGGCACAGTCATCATGTCCATGGCCAAAGGCAGTGAACTACACACCCTGCCAGGTATGGTCTGCAGCTGTCCAACAACACCCATATAGGGCAGCCACATGGCGGAACTGTGTGCATGCATACCCACACACTATGCAACCACACCTACGGTGACCCCATAGTGACACACACCACATCACCATGCCCCAATCAATGAATCACACCCCTCACCCACACACATGGTGACAAATATTTGGATCACCCTCAGCCACTGGCACACCAGCAACACACCCTGTCCATATGATTATACCTGTGCCACATCCCTGTCATCCATAACATCAATGCAGGTACAGGCTAATATGGTTCTGATGCACACGGTGACTGTAATAGAGTGCTGCAATGTACTGCAATGTGGAATGTAGTCAGGGGTAATGTGTACTGCATACATATCAGGTAGTGTAGCCATGCAGCTAAGATGACTTTCATACACCCTGTGCATATGATGATACCTGTGCCATATCCTTGTCATCCATAACATCAATGCAGGGACAGGCTAATATGGTCCTGATGCACATGGTGACTGTAATAGAGGGCTGCAATGTACTGCAGTGTAGAATGTAGTCAGGGGTATAGCCATGCAGCTAAGATGACTTTCACACACCCTGTGCATATGATGATACCTGTGCCATATCCCTGTCATCCATAACATCGATGCAGGGGCAGGCTATTATAGTTCTGATGCACACGGTGATTGTAATAGAGTGCTGCAATGTACTGCAGTGTAAGCTGTTGTCAGGAGTAATGTGTAATGCATACATGTTAGGTAGTGTAGCCATGCAGCTAAGATGACTTTCACACACCCTGTGCATATGTTGATACCTGTGCCACATCTCTGTCATCCATAACATCGATGCATGGATAGCCTAATATGGTTCAGATGCACATGGTGACTGTAATAGAGGGCTGCAATGTACTGCAGTGTAAGATGTTTTCAGGGGTAATGTGTAATGCATACTTGTCAGGTAGTGTAGCCATGCAGCTATGATGCATCTCATCTGTTGGTAACACCGATTGTTATCCCCATACTGTTATCCATTTGTGCTGTAGGTGTACATGTGTCAGCAGGAGGATGGTCTGCAGTCATATTACACAAGGGTATGTCAGTGTGTTGACACCATGACCGTGACATATCTGGTGTACAGGTACACACATGCCACAGGTATGTATAACAGTTATTGCCCATGCAAAATTGACCGGTGGCCTGCTGGTACAGGTATAATCTGCACCCTTATGTCAACCCATCCACATACACATACATCCTTACTTGGCGACAATGTGTCTAGACTCCTACCCAGGTATGTAGTGCTACTGAACTGTGTGGCTGTCATTGCACACACAACACCATCTGTAGGGTGAGGTGTGTACCAGGTCACATGCTACATGCAGGCAATCCACAGACACGTACAATATGGTAATGGGGGATGCAATGCTTGTATATGGAGAATACATAGTGTGTCATACCATCATATACACATTGACTGACACATAACAGGTAGACACACATCTTAGAGACCTGGTTGTATTGTTGCTAACTAACTAGTCCATGTGTCCAATGTGTTACAGGTAGGCTGCACACAGCACATGTGTAACTGGGATGTATCCTGTTATCTGTTACCTGTATAGGTGATGGTGACAGTGGCCACCACAAAGTGGTATGTGGGCCATATACCAGGTGTACCATGATGTAAAAACAGTGTACACAACACCCACATCCTCCACTGGATATTGTACACACTGGAACCCATCTTGATACTCTGACATACCCACTATCAAACATTGGCCATGATGCCAAAACAACCCACTGCATATCACAACAGTGGTACCACAGGGATATGCATTTGATGCACATGCCGCAGGCATAGTAGGGTGTTGCATTGCGTTGCCACACCTATGGGCAGCAACAACACTATCTGTAGTACTGTGTGGCAATGTGTATTGTAATAGGAGTATGTGGCCTTGGAATGGTGTACCCTACAGATAGGTACACATGCACACATACACACATTTGGCAGACCTCAATGGGATTCCCATGCCTACAGACCCATTGGTACAACACTGTTGTGCTGGTACTGCTAGGCACATGTAGCTGTTAGGGTGAGGAGTGTAACAGGCTACATGTTACGTTAATGGGGTTGAGAGGCACCACACACTATATGAGTTTTACAAATAGGCATCCCCCCAGTCAAACACGTCCACCCTGCAATACACTACCAAGTTCTGGAGATCCCATAACCAGGTTCTGTGACAACATGGGCACACAATTTTACCTGTACTACATCCCACCTGTATGATGTCAGGCTGGTATTAGTAACATATCATGCAGTACAGTGTGGCTCCCATGGGTAATGTATTATGTGGAAGCCATCAATATTCCCAGGATACAGATACACAGACACAGATATACAGATACAGGTATACATATTTATATATCTATATCTATATCTATATATCTATATCTATCTATATATATATATATATATATATATATATATATATATATATATATATACATGTAACTACACATACACACTCAGTTATATGTACAGTAAGATACTTAAGTGGAAGGTGCACACAATATGGAACAGCCACTATACCTACAGTTGACCACTGAATGACTGGACACTGTATGTGCCACCCATACAAATGACAATCATTGCCTGTAACATACAACCACAGAGAGGTCATAGGTCAAACACCACCCACAGGTTTGCAGACATGGAAACCTTTAATCGTGTACTATTACAGTTCTACATGCCATACCATATAGCTGTTCAGACACTGAAAACTATATCAATGGAGTGATGCTTCTGTGGACCAGTTACAGTAATACAGAAATCTGGAAATGTTCACAGCTGTTGCTGTCCAGGCCAAGCCATTCACATTGTACAATAGGAAAGACACACTGGGCCACAGAATACCTAACAATCAACAGTATGTAATGCAGGTGTGTAGTTCTGCAGCCTCTATCTACACACTGTACAAACTCAGTAGGTGGTATAGACGTCATATGACCACATGGGTTGTAACTGCTACATAACATGGCATAACTGACACCATCACGAGCACACCAACAAACAGAACAGTTTGTATGGCAGGTGGCAGTAGTCCTGCATTACCCAGATCCATATCAGTAATGTATATATAGGTGAAGTATATGGTACTGTACATCCAGATACCCTAAGGCAGCTCAGCCCTGATACCCCCACATTTTGTAGCAGCCTAGGTCATTTATGGTGCTCCCCCCTAGACTCAATAATACAGGGCCATTTACCACTGTTACATACACTGGGCTCTGCAGTGCATAAGGACACACATGTGTTGTGTAGGTGACGCCCACACATATATGCCCCAGCCCCACTGTATGTGTGGGGGTTACAACAGCAGTGGACTGATGGCAGCACTGGCAGTGTGTTATACTCCCAGCCCACTATGGATCAACCACTGACAGCATGACATATGTGCAAAGCCTGGTATGTAGGTGATGGACAGTGGCTGGAATACAGGTACATATGTGGACAATTGTTGCCATACTCTACGCAAGGTGCTGATGTTACAGGATAGTCTGTAACATACCCTTAGTCAGGGAATTGTGGGTAGAGATGGTCATGGATGTAGCCATGTACCGATAACACGCAATACACACACTGTCAGTGTAATATCTGACACAAGACCTGTGTGGTGGACAGACCAGATATGATAGGCATAGCTCTGGCCAGCATGAGGATAGGCCCACAGTTGTCTGCTATGTAGATGGACTTCATTCCACGGCAAACTAGTATGTACACCCATACCCTGTAACACCAGTACTATACAAAGCATAACACAACTCTACTCACAGTCTGTCTGTAGTTCCTGATCGTCCTGCAAATATGTGGCTGCCCTGAGTGTGCCGGTTCTCCTGTAAGGGGTATTGCTACATACTGTTGGTAGCACTGCTGCCCACACACAGGATGGATGGCCATTACACAGGAGATGTAATGGGACCACGCACACATGATGTGGGGATCTATAGTAGGTGGTTTCCATGACAGTGTTAATTGGGTGTAGTACACATGTGTAACCATGTATATCTGGCTATCTGGATAATTATATGTACGTATATTCCCACCATATGCCCTGGACATGAAGTGTAGGCCAACCCCAGCCCGTATTTCCCAATGTCATAGTTGCAGGGGATGTCAGGTATGTATAGCAGGTATACTAGTAGACTATTGCTACTGTCATTGGGATTGTCTTCACAGATATGGTGTGTGTGGGAGGTCACATCTGCTTATAACATGTGTGCCATTGGTTACTGACAGACATCCTAAGGACATCACATGCTGGGGAAAACTGGGATTCACTATCCTTCCCCTCATTTGCATAGGATTGCCTGCTAATGCATAGTTACATGTGTCACACTGTTCCTCCCCCCTTAGCAACCATTATTCACCGGCCAGGTTGTCTTTTGCCTGCCATTGACTTGCATGGCAGAATACTGATTTTAGTTTGACTGCTTTTTGTAGGTTTATTTTCTTATTTCCCCACCGATCCCATTTGCGCGCTGCTGTCCTATGCTTCAATGGCCATGATCGGCGGACATATTATAAAAGTTTTATTTTGTACATGTTGCATTGTTTGCAATGTCAGTGGCCTTCTACCTGGCCATTGGCATGCTTCCTCAATGATATGCAGCCTTTATTTGGGGCTGTCATGTCCCCGTTTTGGATTTTGCAGTACTGTACTCAGTTACTAACCGAGTACATTTCTGCATATTATGCTAGTCCTGCATGCCCTGATTCTTGCTTCCTGGATGGCAGATTTACCTCATTTGCATGGTTTTCACCTGAAAATGGGGTCATTTGCATACAGGGGCTGGGAACGTGCAGCACTAGTGCTAGAGCACTCGCTCACGTCAAATGAGCACATACATATCGGCCGCCATATTGGCAATATTTCCTCTTACACTAATCATGCATGCCGTGTAAGCTTTTGAGAATCGAGTAGAACAGCTCTATATTATTACTTTCTAAACCTGATAGAACCATCAGGTTTTCCATTGATTTTAAGAAAAATGAACAATATTTCAAAATTACCTAATGCCTATGGTAGACAAATTCATACAAAGCTTGTTGTGGGCAAGGCTCCTGACTCTACTAGACATCATCAAGGGGTACCTGAAAATCTCTTAAAAATGGCTTTTTAAGCACCTAAGTTTCTTATTATATATTATTATTATTATACCTATTCCAGTATGCTGCCATGCCTCTTTGAGCTGCACGGTGCCTTGACAACTTTTCTACAACTTCTGGTTTGACTGTTATGGTCATTTTGCCACTATGTTACTGCCTACTTGGATGATGCCATCATCCATACTGTAGATTAGGATTTCCATATGTCCAAGGTAAAAGCTGTATTAGATAGCCTTAAATCTGCTACTGCAATGACCCCACCTGAACATCTTCCCCCTTACCTCTCCCTTAACTTCTAAGGCCCCTTCATCTTTCTACCTCAACTGCCAAAGTAACTCACATTTCTGATCTTACTTCCTTCAGCACTAACTTCCCTTCAATCTATCTTCCTTCCAGTGGCGGCTGGTGACTTCAAATCAAAGGGGGGCTGCAGGAGACAGCTGAATGGGTGGGGCCAACAGGAAGGGGTATGGCCAACTAGAAAAGGGCTGAGCTATGCTTAAAACTACAAAAACTGGGACTTTAATTAACTACGCTGCCATGGGTGCCAAACTGTCATTATGAGAGTCTAATCAAGACAAAATGAAGTGTAGAAAAAAAACAATATTTCAATACATTGGCTGCATGGCAGCTTACTTAATATCTAGAGGGAAACAAAATGGTTGTGAGGCATGAAAAAATTAATTACTTTTTAAATACATTACTGGAATGTCAGTCAAAATCAAGTATAAAAAAAAAAACAAGCAGCACTCAACTCAAATCACTTCTCCTTGCACTGCAGTTCTAATTATAATTTATATTCAGCTTTATAAAAGTACCAAGTAACATGCTGAAAGTAGCAATCGCTGTGATACCTCCACTTGTAAAAATGTTTCTTATCCAAGAAGACCTGCTGCCTGACAACTATCTACTTGTTTCATGGGGAAACTATGACCAAAGTAAAAAATGAACAGGAAACAAGAAACAAGCTCAAGATAAATTGTTTAAAGGATTACTCCACAGATTATGGACCACACACGATAGACTGGCATTCTGTTTAGTTTATGGGTAAAGCCTTCAAAGATGACTGCAAGTCTCCAACAAATGTAATGAGCTTCTGAAAATACTGTAATCCTGTCCTTTATTACAAATAATGTCATATGCATTTCAATACCTAAGGCTTATACATTATCTAGTTATACAAATATTCTCTGCATGACAACAACAAAAAGGCTTTCAATATTGGTAATTCTTTAACAGTATGTTTATTAAAGCTTACTTGCATCTTACAATCTCAGACAAGCTTACCTGATGGTCATTAAAGCATTGCTACTTAAACACAGAGCAACAGGCACTGCAACAACATGCATTTTTCTGAATAATAAGAAGCATAAATCAACAGTATAAAAATATGACAGAAAACCAGAACATTCTGCAAAATCAAGGACAGATGAAAAGCCACTGTAGTACTTGTGTCTACCTTGGATGGGGGGATACTCGGCACATGTGCAATGCATAACTGCTCCTTGCCTTGCTTGGACACATCCAGTCACTACATGGGAGAGTGAGGTGCAACAAGTATGTCACAATTTGAAATATCTCTGGCTGACAGTGATGGCTCTGACACATTTGTCATACCCCTCAACCTCAGAGCAAGAAATCTGAACAAAGCCATAAATAGAAGTGGGACAAAGGCCCAAAAATGACAATTTTTAAATATTGCTCTTATAAATATAGAAAGATATTAAAATAGTAGGTCTTGCATTAGTAAGAATTTTCTGAAGGATATGAAATCTGAAACTCAAACGTGTCATTATTTTCTAACTTCAATCTTTAATGATTTGCCACTAATTTGCCATAAAACCACAATTTTATGAAAAACTTGCCAAAACATGATGCAAAAATATAAAATAGCCACACAATACAGCTGTGAACCTATCAAAGAAGGGACAGTTTTTTAATACTAGTACCATTAACTTGAGCAGCTGACAAAATAGAGCATCTACATGCATTTCTGAAATAAAAGTAATCTATAACTCTGATCATTACAATTATTTATTAATTGTAAACCCTCCACGTTTTCTTCCAATATTGCCATTTTGCAGTGGGATTATTAGGGGGAACGCAAAATTTTGAGCCAAAATTGGGGACAGTTGAGAGGCTTGGATATACCTAATTCTATAAAGTGATTTATTTGCACATACCTCTCAACCTCTTAATGCAGGAAATCTGGACAAGGCCAAATACATTGAGGAATATACAAATAGTACTACAAATTGTATAAACTTAAACAGTTGATAGAATAACAACTCTTGCTTTAGCATGCATTTTTCTGAAGGGTGTGAAGTCTGAAACTCAATGTCTGTCATTATTTAATGACTTCATTCCTAAATGATTTGCCAGAAAACCACAAATTTTATGAGAAACAAACTAAAAATAAGAAGCAGAAATCTATTAATTCTATGAAAATCTGGACAGTTGAGAGGAAACTGTAGCTAAACTAACTGTACCTGAAATACACTGTGCTAAGAAAAAGTCATCCTTTCTTCTACACAGGTTATCATTTCTTTCTACATTTTATCAAAAGCCAGTTTTGCTAACTGTTAGTAAAATGTTCCCTGGTCAAAGGATCCGAACACACTGAAAGTCCAAATGCAATACTGGAAAAAACACTGGAGAAACCACTTCGGAAAATAAATTTATTTTCTGAAGTCATTTTTCCAGTATTGCGTTTGGACTTTCAGTGTGTTCGGATCCTTTGACCTTTTCCGAAGTGTTTTTTCCAGAGTTTTTTCCAGTATTGCGTTTGGACTTTCAGTGTGTTTGGATCCTTTGACCGGGGAATGTTCAGTGGAGTAGTTTCATTCAGTTTTTCATTTTTTTCAGTTTGTTTTGTTAGTAAAATGTGCTGATACGACATCATTAATTCTTTATGGGGAAGGTGAATGTTTGACAATGAGTTCTCATATAAAATCCCACATGTTGGCAAATATTGATGTGGTATATTATGTAGCACAGAATGTTGAACCATATAAATGTGCACAAACTACTAAGCAGAGTATCTTTTATAAATGCATTAGCTCATTGTTTGGCCACTTTAATCAATTGTTATAAATCTAAAGAAATGCCAAATAGATGTACCCAGGGTCCTTGAATGGTAAGAATATCAAGCTTCAAATGCATCTTATTTGCGAACCACACACAGTTAGTTCCTACTACATCCATCACCTTAGCCATTGTCATGCAGTCATCCCCCCAGTGAGGCTTTATTGACCTGAATGTAACCATAAAGATGTAAAAAATTAAAAGTCATGAGCATTCATAAGCCATATAGCTGAAACTTTGGTATGGCCTTCAGGGGTTATTTGCATGTATCCCATGGGCCTCTACTACAGGGGGTTTAAGGTATTACATAGTGAAGACTCTAGCTTGGTTGGTCTTTTTTGTAGTTTTTACTGAATGGTTTGTCAAAATGACCTTCATACTCTTTGGTTGGGATGAGACAAAATGCGCATACTTCTTGTGTATTTCTCATTGTCTTTCTCAAATTTTGCTCATAACTCCATATTTATAAGTGACTGTCTTTAAGTTTATATGAAATTATAGGGTACTGTTTACTAATCAACATAAAAATATTTTCATTTTATCCTGGGTGAATGACCATCTTTGCAAAGGATCATGTGATTTTAATTTACCTTTAAAAGGGAAGAATATGATTTATGATGTCATGATGCATGTTTAACATTGCTGTTTGGAAATTTTAGATTGTACTGAAGAAGGAAGGGACTTCCAATAAAACCTGAACATTTTTATCACGTTCCTTGGGGCTTAATGAATTTTGCTACATTTGGAATGAATTACTTTTTCACATACTGGAGTGGTTTTTTTTTTTTTGAGTTGTGCTGTTTATTGTTGTTGTATTGACTTTATCTTGTCTCGAACTGGTTATATTTCATCTTGAGTACTGTATATGTTTTTGGGAATCATACAGGCTTAAAGAAACTGTTAACATTGGAAAGGTTTACAGAAAGTGAAAGGCCGTTTGCACTATGAATCGTCTTCACTATGAGGAAACATTTAAGCTGGATATGTTTTCAGTGGCAGAGAAAAACTGCATGTGATATTTTCTCACTTGTACAGTTTATGTCATGTTATATCATATTATACTATGTTTTGTTATGTTGTATTAATTTCTTCCCCAGGCTTTCCCCTTTCTTCTGATCCTCACTTAGCGGTTACCTTTGTTTCTGATCCTCACTTAGCAGTTACCTTTGTTTCTGATCCTCACTTAGCGGTTACCTTTGTTTCTGATCCTCACTTAGCGGTTACCTTTGTTTCTGATCCTCACTTAGCGGTTACCTTTGTTTCCTTCTACAGGATTTTTCTGTCATCCCACTTGTCTTCTCAAAGATGCCCTTTAATAACACATAAATGATAGTTTGTTTGAAAGCCATTAACAGACATTGGCATTACCGAACATTTCTAGCTAGGTGTCCACTAGTTGTTGCTACATGCAGCACTATGTATCACATTAAATGTGTGCACTACTGCATGTACAGTACATATTCCTCTTCAACCTACAGAGTTGTGTCTGAGTGTGACCTTGTGCACTACTGTATTTTTGCACTAGCACTTATGGTAGCAGTGGTAATCTTCACTCTTTCCTGAGATGGGTGAAGAAAATAACAGAAATTAGGGATTTTTATAAGCAAGCCACCATCTGCAAGATATAACAAGCTCATTTCCAGTTCCCTGTATCACTCTATTTATATACTAACTGAACTTACCCAGTGAATTCTCTTTTAAGTCCCTTGTTAACTCATTAAGAACATTGCCAAAGCAAAATGTAGTATAATTGGAAATGTAGTAAGACAGCTTCTTTTTTAAATCAGTGAATTTTTTTCGTTACCTGCTTGAATACTTTCAGTCTCTATTCCACTTTTCCAAACAGTCCTCCATGGAAAGTGTCGAACCTTCAATCTCTATTCCACTTTTCCAAGCAGTCCTCCATGGAAAGTGTCAGACCTGACAGATTTACTGTTCCATATTCATATCCAACCTGGTCCTGTCTAATTCAGATAGGGTCAGAGGGACTGATGGCATCCTAGATCAACGGGGCATCATTTCCCCATTATAGCTAATCATTCTGGATGACTCCACCATGTGAAGACCAAAAACAAAGTCCTGCAAAACAACATCTGGGATTGTCATTGTCCTCCTATAACACTGGTCACTCCCCTGCATATGATGGGGAAAACCCTAGAAGCAAATGTGCCCCTAAATCCTTCCCACAGAATGAGTGATCAGTTGATCACTTCCTTCTATCCCCTCCTGCACAGACACATATGCTGCTCATCGGACATGTTGCCTGCAGGACATACAGCTGCATGAGCTCTGAACTTCTGGAATCCAGTGAGAGACTATCTTTCATCATCTCTTGTTTTACAACTGATTCCTGTCGTATGATTTGCAATACTCACTCTTCTATGTGTAAAATGGGAGATATGTGAATCTGTCTAAACAAATATGTTATGCAATTTCTCTTCATCTTTAGTTTGACTAACTTTTCAGAGAACATATGTAACTGCATGAACTGATTACTACAAAGCAAAGATAAAAAGTGCATACCTAGCTTCAGAAAGCAAGCAAGGAATGCCACTTTATTGAATTAGTAAAGCTGAATATATATACTACAATGTTTCAAACTCTCAGGTGCATCCTCAGTGAGACTATAAAGGCTTATGGACTTTCAACGTTTGATATTGTTTACTAGATCTGGGCATAACTGCTTGAGCTACTCTTCCTTTTTGGATATAAAACAAAGATATGAATGTGCTTCATTGTTACTGATTTAAAGAGCAACCTTATTTTAAAACATAATTAGTGTCTACACAGTGACATTGATTATAGCTCACTGTTATTCTCTCTTTGGACCATTTCTTAGAGTTGTTAACTTATTCGAACACTGATGGCAGCATACTTGCAAGTGAAACATGCTTTTGTGAAATGTCAGTGACTGAGATGTAAAGAATGTTTGATGCATATAGAGGGATGAGCAACAGAAATGTAATTTAAAGGAGAATTGATTTAGATATTGGGCCATTAAAGGTATTAAGCAGCTCTAGTTCATAGACACACATAGATTTGATAGTTATGAGCTGGAAGTTACACATACTATTGGACATTTTCTTTTATTTTCTAACATATTTTTTTGTTTTTGTGTACTGTGTACTGTGTATTCTAATGACATCCAAAGTTTGTCTTAGCCTGAGAGACTGAGTTTAAAATATCAAAACATCCGCTGGCTTTACCATAAAGGGGGTGCCCTCTGACCAGTTCCACAAGTATACACCAACAATTGTGCTTACATAAATGAAAAGCACAACCAAGTGCACCGAGGCAATACTTCAAAAATTGCAGTTCCACTCCTCAGGAAACAGCGAAAATTAGTTTAATAAATAAAACAGAATACAGCCACAAACACAGAACTGGGATTGAGCGCGCTTTCATCTACGATACATCGACTTCATTCTGCCGAGGTACCGGAATAAATCTGTTGCAGTGTTCCAGCTTTTGTGGTTATTCATATATTGTCTAAACATGGGCTAAACACTTGGCTAAGATTATAAGGTCCTCAGGACCAATAGCCTAGTAATTTCTTATGATCCTATGATCCTGTTCTGCAAATGAAAAAGAATGCCTACCTACTGAGTGGGTATTTGCCTCCCTAAAATACTTTAACTAAGGAGGGGATTCATCTTATTAACAGGTGATGCCTCCCTTTATGACTATATCAACAGGAAAATGAGAATGCAAAACTGTACAGATGGGTCTTATCTTTGCATCTGTTCAAATTCAAAGTTTAATATAGACCAGGCTCAACTTATCACAATGTAGATGGCCATTTATGGCCACACAGTCTACTCAGTAGCATGCAACCAAACAATTTAAGCTGGGGGTGATCAACT
>NC_056731.1:1697783039-1697840539 GCF_019279795.1 Protopterus annectens
TGTGCAGGAATGTAATGAGACTGCTGACAGTCTCAGTGACACAGGTGATTCTGAAGCTTCATGATTGTTAGGTACTAAGACATACATTTTAATAAATAACTATGAAGGCAAGCATTATCACATTTTTTTAGAAAGGTGTCTCATTTAGTTTACTTACCTCTGAGCAAAACATCTAATGAAGATAGTAAATACTATCAAATGCATTTATTTATACATTTATTCACTCATTTATCTGAATTTGTCTAATGGGAGAGTTCATCTAGGCAATACAAGACTTCTTTTTACTGGAAAGCCCAATGAGAAAATCTCCTCGAAGTATAACACTTCAGAACAAATATTCACTGCAGTACAGACTATACTGGAGAATGTGATATATCTGTTGGTAGGACTGCCAAATCATTAGTGTGTTAAATCAGTTTATTTACCATCATGAGATTTTCCCATATGATTGGGAAAACAGACGTGGACAAAGGACTGACTCCTGTAGCAAACCACGAATAGCAGGTTAGAAAAGGAAATATAGAATTTAACAGAAAAAAAATCTAATTTTCCAAGTAACTAGCAAACCTTCTGCAGACACTTAAGGAGAGCAAATGTGTGAAGATATGATCAAAGATAAGTTTATGACTGACATTGTTGAATGAGTTTGATATATCCAATAAGTGATGTCAAGTAATTTTAGCCAAGATGAGGTGAGTTCTAATAAGGTCAACAGCATCCAGTATGGCAGTGTCCATCTCATAATTTGGTTTGAACCCATGCTGAAGTTCAGGAATAAGGATGCAGTAGGCAAAATATTATACTAACTATGTGACATTTTATAAGAACCTTGGATCAGAGGTATAGGAGAGCAACTGGACAATAATTACCAAGGTAGACTGATGAATCAAAGTTTTAAGAGGAACAATAAAATAAATTTCCTCCAATGAACAGATATGGTCTTTCTTGATTGATTTTGGAGAACATTTTCAGAGTGAGCTATTACTTTTGCAGAGATTCTTAGAAATTTTGGGAGACAGTTTATCAGCAGAAGGTAAATTATGTTTTAATATATATAACTGTTCTATTCTGAGGGGTTAGACAGATTGAAGGGATACTCCTGGCTATTCGCATGTGGTAGATGGGGACTATAACATTTGCTTGATGTTATATTTTGAGCTGTGTCATAGACATGGAGTTCAAAACTATTTGCAATCTGGTCAGCATTTAATTTAGGATATCAAGAAAGAGTAACTGGGTGACCTGAGCTGAGGAAATATTGGCTGCATTTCCAAAACTTATTTTGTGTTGGTGTCATTCTCATTATATTGTGATACAAAGTTGTTTTCCTACTATTTAATATGGATAATTTCACGCTATTTTGACCTGTCTGTTGAACCTTAAGTCATTATTTGATTTGGTTCATATGTGCTCATCATATGTGAGCCCTGTGTATCACCATGGCCTTCATTTATGAGAAAATCCATGGGTGATTAACTTTGCATGTACAAAGTTCATGGATAAGTATCATCGTACCTAAGACATTCAAAACATAGGTCAACGGCATTATCCAGATCTAATTACCTCAGTGGAGACCAGCTGTTTTATTTTAATTTGTTGACAGAGGTCATTTTAGTTAAATCTTCTCATGTTTCTTGAAGTGAAAAAAGTGGGTCTGAGTTTCTTTGCTTTGATGCCAGAGTACAAATATGAGTAATAGGAAACTGAAAAAATCAGGCTTAACTCCAGCTTTAGCAAAGTATTCAGGTATTTATTTATTTATTTTACATTTGTTAACTGGGATAGTCTGTCTGGGTGTAAGCACATTTTCAGCTGTGGCCTGGGGCAGAAAAGGTCCAGAAGTAAAACTTACATAGGCATTAATATGAAAGTAACAAATACTTTGATATAAAAAGGTAAGTACAAGTGTACAATTGGCATCTTAGGTATAACATCAAAATTATAGGATTAAGTAAAAATATACATTGATATATAAATATCATAAAAAATAGTTTAAGTAGGAATGAGTTGTTTATTTCTTTTTTTATTTTTACATAGAAGGTATTTGAGAGTATGTTTAGCTTTTTAGTCAGGTTAGTATAAAAAGACAAAGAGGAGAAGGGGGTTAGAATAAGGAGATACACCAGCTATGTAAGTAGACGTTCACAGGTTGGGGAATAAATCCAGCAAATGACACTAACATGCCCAGAAGACTTATCTCTAGTGGATAATTGATTAGTTGGTAAAGACTGAACAGTTGGATAGATTGGTAACTATAGTCATTTAGATCTTGATTCCAGATAGCACTGAACTCATCCAGCAGGATGGTCATTCTTCATGTTGGAAGTTAACCAGTAAATGGCTTCTTCAGAGGAGACATAAGAGTCATGTGAAATATTTGTCCAAGCAGTGGAAAGAGACATGGATAGAAAGTGAACAGGATTAGTGAACCATCAGAGTAACCATGACTGACTCTCTGTGAGTACTGTAAATAATATGTAATTCATATATGAAGCAGGGGAGATTAAGGTGGTATAAAATAAAAGCACAATACTTGTGTCTTTCTGAATTCAGTCATTTTTAAGAATGCTGTAACCTGTGAAGATGATGATAGAATTTTGAGTATCAGCTGCAAGCCAGATTTTAGACAGTGCAGGGATGTCTGGTTAATATAAGGAGATCCAACTATGTGTCAGGTATATCTTATTTCAGATACTCTTGACAATTACATGAACTAGCTTTCATCCTTCATGATGTAACCATGTATAATGTGCTGGGCATATAATGGTCTTATTTTGTTAAGGAGCTAAATTTGAGTGGATGCCACCAGACAGTAAATTTTGGTAGATATTATCGGACTGCCACCTGGCAGTGTGAACACTGGCTGTAGATGATTGTCACTGCTGAGGTGACACCTGACCTTATGTATCAAAAGTTAGAAAATGGGTTGTAGATGGATGGATTATGAGATGGCAAATTTTGTCCATGAATGTAGCCCAAAGTCTGTTGTAGGTACATTTTCCATCCGTCCATACATAACCCCTTTTTCCCATTTTTTGTACATGGGGTCAGGGAGTCACTTTAACAGTGGCAATCATGTAGACCCAAGTTTTACACTGCCAGGTGGCTTGCCTTGGTGTGGTAGCTCTTCCACACCACATACTCACAAGCACACTCACATCTCTGACCAATTTAGAATGTCCAATCCACCAACTACATATCTTTAGAACATGGGAGGAAACCGGAGCACCTGGAAGAAACCCAAGCAAACACAGGGAAGACATGCAGACTCTGCACAGAAGGAACACCAGCTGAGTACCAAATGGGGGAACAACACTCTCCACTGTATCACTGTACTTCCCAAAGGATTTTAACTCTACCCTCAGAGCAGAAAGCAGCTTGTTAATTATGCAGAGCTTTGCTGGCCCTGTAAAACTGGTCATGAGTATGCACGTGGTCATACGTGAATGAATATAGATCCTGTAGTGCACTGGCATCCTATGAAGAAATAATTTTCTGCTTTACACCTTTGAATGCTGATAGCAACTTTTTTCCCATTTAACCATGGACAGGATAAAACAGTATGCAAGAATATATTTTGCAGAATCTCAATACCTCCTGTTATAAATGTGCTTGCAGTAAACTGTTCCTGACCTACGGTATTGAAAGAGGCTATTCTAATGGCTTTCGCATGTAGGTGAAATGTAAAGAAAACAAGCCAATAATGAAATAGTTAATGGCAAGGGAGGTCACTATGCTGTCTTAAAAAAAGAACAGAAATTAGTGGATAGGAGTAGCTTCTAACAATATATAAGACATTCTAGCTTAGGTGGGTCAAAGACAGAACCAAGACAGAACCATATCTTAGTGAGGAGGGGCCTTTTAAAATCTACAGTAGAACACAGTGAACATGACCAAGAAAACTGGCAAATAGTGGACAGTGTTATGTACAATATATGTGATCTGTGAAGAAGTCCAGCTAACAATGGAATTGTTCTATAAACCACATGGACCTAGAGTTGACAATGACAGAGATGACTTACATGTGCGATGAAATGAAGAAAGATACAGTTTTTACATGGGTAGTAAAGAATAAGGCTTTCAGAGCTCTGTCAAACTGGAGTGGACTTTGCTTTCACTGATACCATGGGCATGGTAATGGCAGGACATGCAGAGTGTACATTCTTTAACACAACAATCTGGTTGTGCTCCAAGTAAGATTTCCTCTGTTTTCTAGATGATTGCTTATCTGCACGTGAAAGAAAAGACACATTTATGAAAATATGATTATAATTGTTCTATACAGACAAGATTCTGTATGGCTGTTAGATGCTATACATAAAATATAGATGACAAGGAAGCAGATTAAAATATCAGCATTCCAAATGAATGTTAAAATATTATATAACAAAGAAAAATTGTACTTCATGTGCAAATTTAGTACAGTTTATTTTTTTTTCTTGTTTTCACTGCCCAGACTTATTGGTACAAACCAGATAATATCTTGATAAATATATTATTTAAGGAAACAATTAGAAAATGGCCATCTTATATATGAATGCAAGGTGGAGATCTACTAAAAAGAGATATTCAAAATTTTCAGAAATGGCACTAAAAACACAGATGCTGATACTAATCTTTCCTCAAAGTTTAAGGTAAAAGTGTCTAGACATTAATGGGCAATACTCATTGGGGAATGCATTTCTACTAATACTCCAAGTTGTAAAAGAATAAAATAATAACTTATTAATGGTGAGAAATATGTCTAACAGATTTACCACAGGTTAAAGTTCTTAATAATTTGCTTTGTAAAAAGAGTAGCATGTTTCCAGACTCTTGACACTTCAGAAAGGATAGGCAACATTCACATTTACTTTTTTAGTTATCTACTTAATCGAATTCAGGACTGCAGGGCAGATGTAGCCTATCTCAGCCTTCATAGGACAAAAGGCCAAGAAGATAAACTTGATTGGAATGCCAGCCCACGAAAGATGCACATACGCACACAGTTTGCACAACTACAGGTTAATAGTAGTAGGCTAACTGCCCTTGTGAGCCATTTTAAACCTAGCTAGTTATCCCATGTGAGACTCAAACCCTACACCTTAGGTCAGTAAGGTAAATACCATAACCATTGTTCCAGCTTCCCATAATCAAAAAAGTTTAGAGGGGAACATGAGCAATAGCCCTTTCAGCGAATGTCAAATGATTGATGAAATTTGGACAAAACAACTTTTGTCAACAGTGGAGGTTTCTATTCCCTCCATTGTTGTGTTAACTCAGAGTAGGTATATATAAGTTTATGGGGTGTGGGGACTTGTCCTCCCACTAAAAAAATGATCTCTGCGGTTTACCGAAAGTTCTTTCAGATGTTTTTTTTTTTTTATCAATTGGCACATATCAATTAATTGAAATGATTAAATGTAGAAAACCCTGTCAGTTGAGTCTAAAATATGTAGCATGCTGTAAAATGATTTAAAAATGTCTCTATCTTTTCTTACCTGCTGAACATAATTAAAAACAAAAATCACCTCCTACTACTGCTGTAGGGCTGTGTATGTCAAAATTCATTTGTAGCTTTAAGAACTTACTAACTGAATATGCAATTTAGCACAGGAAGAAACAGCAGACATAGTAAATTAGGCAGACACTCATTTGAACAGATTCTATTAAAGAATATTAGTACTCAAGTTATGTGTGCACACTCTGTACATGAGAACATTTAAGTACATAACCTTTGTCAAAACAGTACAAAATCTTTAATAATTTAACTCAATTTAGTAGTCAGTTTTATAAAATAATATAAATAGTAAACTGCTGATATTTTGTTTTTCTGATGTTAGTAATATGAATATCATGCTTTCATTTATATAACGTGCTGAAATATTTTACTCCTTTAACATGCAAACCGTCACATATCATTGTTAAACTGAAAGTAAAAAGTAAAGACTGTTTAGCAGACTTGTGTATAATTCAGGGAATGCTTTATTGATGCAGCCCACTCCTTCAATAAAAGCAGCAGAACTAAATGCTTTCCTAGTGAGTAGTTATGTTTATGTTCTTCAGTAGTGCTACTTCAGGATGTCCAAGTGCAGGCTGTATGTATGTATGAGGCTTCTCATATCTGAATGCTTAAACTTCCAGTGGAATCCTGAGATATTCTTTTTGGTTGTAATTCAATACCTCTTGTCTACATGAGCAATAGTTGCAGTCATTGTCAGCCATAATAAATAAATAAATAAATAAAAAATATTGAAAGTCCAATTGTTTCAGTTATTCTCTTTGTCACTTAAAGCTATAGAATATGTTACGCAGCTTGTACATTTCAATATTATTAAATAAATTATAAAATAAGACTCTATAATGCCAAATATTCTAGGCTAGTCCTAATGAAGAAGTTACCACCTAGGGTGGGGGATGAAACAGGAAGGTAATTTTGACATACTAGTATTGTAAAAATGTAACTGTGTAAAGAGGCTATGGTGCTTGGAAGCACTGCACTGCCCATCTGAAAATAAATCTTTAAAACTATTAAATCTGGTGGTTACCAGATGTGTGGCCTCTCAAGTCACACTTCTGGCACTAAACAGATTGCAATATGCATAAGACACACAAGTACGAATCACTAAATAATTCACTAAGTGCAGCTTGGTCACAAAAGGATGCAGGAAATATACAGTGCTGCCAAGTATATGGGTCTACACATCTGAATGCAAGAGTAGACTTAACACTAAAAACTTCACTTAGTAAAGTCTTAGTTTAGCTCTCCAGATGTCGTTTACTACCTTCCCTGGGTTTTACTGACTTCCATTGCTCACTTGGCTACATTAATTTTACTTTGAATACTCTTACACACACACACACACACACACACACACACACACACACACACACACACACACACACACACACACACACACACACACACACACACACACACCAGTTTCTAGAAAAGGCTGGTAATATTCTCTAGTACTACAGCCTTCTATTCTAGCACACAGGAACAAACTGCCAACTCTGCAGTTAACATGCTGTTGAGCTAGTTACTGTTTCACTATTGGTAATAAGAAAAATAATTATAACCCTAAATAGTGTGTCAAAGAGTGATCTGGCCAATTACTTGTGGATGCCAACAGCTTGTCATCATAGCAGCAAAACCTTTTTTTATCTATAAATAAATAAGCAAAGATGACCAGCCACAAGCTTTTTAAAAAAAGTGAATACATAGAAATATGTTACTTAATAAAGAATGAGTTAAACAGCAGTACAGTTAATTAAAAATGCATAGAGATATACCATTGCATGAGGAAACAAAAATAATTCCTTTGAATAAACAGATTACATGAAAGTAAAACATATGTCTACAGCTATACTTTTTCTCCTGTTTCTTACTAAAAGAATTACTGACCTAACTTTTTTTTCTAAATATATCAGAGGTAGAAACAAAAATGTCAAGAAACAAGCTCATGTCCCTCCCTACATTATAGACTATGGGCAGCATGCCTTCTCAACTACTATCTTTCTTTACAGCTATCTGATTTATACCTTTTCATATATACCACAGATGAAACTGAACAGAGTATCACATTTGCACACAAATTACTTTATTTTTAATGGCCTTGGCTAAGTATCTCCTCCACAGATTTGCCTTACTCATTGCTTACAACCCATCAGCTCTCTGGCTTAGGAATAATTTAAGATCTTGTAAAAACAGAGCAGACCAATTGTATTTTCACACCCTAGGTCTATTGCTGCAGTTCTCAGAGGAGAAATATTACAACTTTACTTGCAAACCTTTATTCAGTGTCAGTAGTGAAACATACAGTACACTCACTTTTGGTTTAGCAGCATGCGTGGGAGCAGCACTCCTAAATTTTGCACCCTTCAGATGAGATGTTAAACCAAAGGCCTATATGCTTGAGTTGGTGGTAACTCAAGTGGGTGTAAAATAATTGTATTTATTTAATTTGTCCTTTGATAAATGAGAAAGTCTGATTGAGCCAGTGGCCCATATTCAGCAGAGGTCCAGGGAAAAAATCTCTACAACAGATTCAAAAACATTTAATTAGTAGTTGAGTAACTGTGTACAAGGGGAGAAAGCCCCACAACAGATTAAATATTTTACAAGGAGTGGGGGAGAAAGGCTCAAAAACACACAGAAAAAATGTTTACAATATCTGATAAGTGATTATATACAAGGAGAGAAAATCCCCACAACAGATAAAAACACAGATTGAAATACATTTACAGAAGTATTCAGAATACAATATGTACTGCAAGTAGCAAGGCACACTGCAGAACTGGATAACCTGTGTCAAGCAAACTAATACATAGTTATTCAAAATACTTAAGCACATTTCTAATAATTTATGGAACTGAAAAATAATACAGTATTCTGATGCCAACATAGACAGAGGAATAGAAAGATGAGGAGGAGTAATGAGCAGGAGGGAAAATTAAGGACATGTAGAGGGAATTACTAGTAGAAGGATGAGAATGTTATGGAAAGGCACGAGAGAGGAAAATAAGTAGCAGTAAGTGCTGGCTGAAGAGGTAGAAGAGCATGCATTAGTAGCATGGTATCTTAAAAGAGAGAACTTTTTTGATATTAGGCCATTAATTCCTGCTAAGGCATGGTGGTGTTAGTGAATTTAGAGTGAGAAAGGCAAAGTTCAAGCATAGTTATAGTGAGTAGGTGGTCATGCATCTGTTCTGAGTGTTGTGCATGTAGACTTCCAGGTGTCAGATATTTTTTAGATCTCGTGGCACTTATTGAAAAGTGTAGAGGAAGTTCCCCTATACCCTGGCCAAATTTCCCCTAATAGTGTAAATACCAACTCAGGTTTTCCCCTGAAAACAGGCTACTAGCCTAATGGGTCTAACCGAAAACAGGCTACTAGCCTAATGGGTCTAACCTGGTCAACAGAGGATAAATAAAGATGTCACAAGTTCACACATCTTTTCAGGCAACGTAAAATTTATACTGGGGATATATATACTGCAATGAAATGCATCACAAGTTCTCACATATTTTTATGCCACTGAAAAGCACAGATTTTAAAGATTAAATGAAGTATTTTTTGTTTACTTGATGCAGATTTTATAAAGCTTAAGTGCAGCTTACATATCTGTTACAGTCTGATTCAGGAAACAGTTGCATATTTATTCCTAAAAGACTGACATTATTCAGTATATAAATGATCTGCTCCATCTTGTTATAACAATATTGTGAAACTTGCTTTTCAAGTTTCTGATACCAAAAAAAGGAATGACATAGGTGAAATTAATGAACATGCATGATGCAGTTACTTTTATAACATGTAGTTATACAAATAACTTACAGCTGGTTTCTCCCCAATACATTAAATGCATTATGCCTGTGAAGTTTGTGTGGGTACAGTATTCAAAGGTTGGGTGAAGGATGCAGGCAATAGAAAAGCAGATACAGGAATTGCAGTTTGATAATATAATTCATAGCCACCCTAAAGGTAATTACTCTGTGTGTGTGTGTGTGTGTGTGTGTGTGTGTGTGTGTGTGTGTGTGTGTGTGTGTGTATGGGGTGTGTGTGTTTTGCAATCTTGCTGATTTCACTTTGAAATTACATGCAAAGACTCTGATATCTTCATTAGGTACCGCGGCTGGTTCTGTAGAGCAAATAAGTATCTGGCATGGTTAGGAAACTCAAGGTTTAATGGCATCAGAGGTATACTACAATTTGCTTAGTGACTTCTTATACTACAATTTGCTTAGTGGCTTTCTTTAAAGAGCTAAAATAGGCATTTTTCAAATCATATAAAGGAAATACAGGTTATGCAGCAAAAAGTAACAGTAACAACGTCTCTGAGTTCTAGCTGCTGTATGATTTTATTGTGGAAATAACAGCTTATCTGTCTGAGCTCAGACAGTTGCAAAAGATAAATGAATCCATTGATGTACTATGCTACTAGGAGAAACTATCTTTAAATCTTAGACCATATGTGACAGGCATTGTATTATACTAGAAGTATGTTCTTTACAGTTTTCTAATAAGGTCATTTGTAATTGTGTATGGATCACTGCAAATCTAGACCCAGCCATTTGGAACTGTCCACCTCAACATTAAAAGCTACCTTTACTATTATCCTTCAGAGCTATGTTATATGCACACTGCAAACATCTGTTGGGGGTAAATGTTTTACGGATATAGTATAGTTCTCTTTTCCTTTGTTGACTGTACCTTCACTTCCATTACCTTAACACCAATTAGTTCCAACTGCACTTGAACATTGATTGGATGTTCTCACAAGTATTAGAGGTGCTTGAATGTTTAGGAAGGAAAGCTAGGTTAAAGTGTCATCCTAAAAATCATTAGTGATTAGGATGGTGGGTGGAAAAACAGAGACATTAGGGTTACCATGTTCAGAAGGGTTGAGAGGGATACGTATCTACAGGTGAGAGTGTTTCCTAAGTTAGAAGACATATGGAATAGTAATAAGCTGCTGTTACATAGCTCAGCATCTGTAGTACACATTATATGTTTTCCTACACAGTATAGCACTTTGGGTATTTATTCTCCTCTGAGTTTGTTACCTTTTTGTTCAATCATCTGTATAATTTGTTGTCTTATTTTGCAAAAATATTATGAGACTGATACAGAAGCAGATTTTGCCTACCAGATGTTATCACCAAGCTGAGGATGTATTTTTTAACTTGTAAACAAAAGGATGGCAAATTTTATAATCAGAAAATGAGGCAACATGCAACTTACTTCTATGCTTAAAATAGAATACTTAACTGAGATACCTCTTACAGTATATTTATGATATCCACACCCAGCACATGATGCCATCATATTTAACCCAAGAGTAAAATTAATCTTAGCCATAAATATATCATCTTGCCTATATTTTAGCAACAGACACTATGATGCAGTAATGACAGATAAATGAAAGCAGAATGAAATACTATTTTAATGACTCCAGTACATTTGCTATCATCTTGATATTGTAATGAGATCTATAACAATTTTAATTCCTACATTCGTAAACACATCCTGGTAAGAGATATATACAGTTAAATTCATCAAAAATGTTTTGGTGGGATCACAAAATTAATAAGGCATTCAAAAGAAAAAAATATGCTAATTAACTTTCAAAAACTGACCCACTTATAAAATCAAGTCTATACTAAATATAACACCGAAACTGCTTACTATTCCTAACAAATCCTTTGAATCTAATTATAATCTGTTTGGTCTAAATGGGTAAAAGCAGTGATAAGCTGCTCTTTAATTACAAAAAAAAAAAAAACTGAAAGAAAAAACTGTAGATGTAACATGTCATCAATGAACAAAAAGGTCTTACTTAGATACAAGATGTAGAAAATGTGTTTGCAGAAAAAATGTGCAAAATTTACAATAAACAAATATGTCAGAGTGGTACAGGTGCCAGGGAAAGCATCTCTTATGTAACAAAAGACTTGTTAACTGCTCCCACAAATAAAATTAAAAAGTCAAGTTCCACAGGTCCAGACAGCATATAAGGTGGTTTCCTGCATAGAATTAAGGGAACCATAACCTAACTAAAACCTTATCAATCATGTTAATCAAAATGCTAGCATGTAGTCATTTCTAACATGTTGTTGACCTAGTGTGATCTAGAGTGACAGAATGTAGTGGTACCAGTTCAGAAAGGCAGTGGTGGGAAAGGTCAGAAAATTCTAGACCCAACAGCATGGCCAATATTCTCTCTAAATCATGGAAAATGGCATAATGGTACATATGCAAAATGACACAGGTGACATTCTTATGTTAGATATGAAACGCTGGGGATTTTTTAAGGACAGATACTGCTTTCTGAACCATGTGCCTTTCTTTGAACGGTAAAAGCAGCATTTGTAAGGACTAAAAGTATATACTTTTTATATTGAATTTGCTAAGGCATTTGACATTTTGCATGTTCTAGAATAATTGATAAAATAAAAGTATTAAATATCTCTTTATATGCAATTGATATCTATCTTGAAAATAGTTATTGGTATTGTTCCACAGGGCTGTGCCCTGGAAATACTTCTTTACAGACTAGTTCTTTCAGATATGAATTAAGGAAATGGTTATGGATAACCAAATATGCTATAGAACTAGGAAATGGGGTTTGGATAAGCAAATATTTGATGACTGTAGACTGGGTATCATAATTACTTTAACAAATAATGTCAACAGGTGAGAGTGTTTCCTAAGTTAGAAGATATATGGAATAGTGAGAAGCTGATGTTACATAGTTCAGCATCTGTAGTACACATTATCATTACCTACACAGTAAAGCACTTTAGGTATTTATTCTCCTCTGAGTTTGTTACCTTTTTGTTCAATCATCTGTATAATTTGTTGTCTTATTTTGCTACCAGAACTGTGTCTGAAAAGTTTCCAGTAGAATAAGTTCCCTACTCAGATAAACAACGTTAAAGAAAGAAAGAACAAAAAGAAAAGAAAAGAGAAAAAAAGAAAGAATTTTCTGGACATATGGCAGGGAAGATTGGGAAATTTAGTGTAGAATTGAAGTACTACCTCTGGCATTGTATACAATGTGACACATTGATATTAAACTGAAGAAAATGTATGTCTCAGATTCAAAAAGTATGTAATAGATTTGTTTGGAGTGGTAAGATTGGAAGAACTGGGAAAGGGAGAGGTATAAAGTAAGGGTGAATGCAGATGAAGTGGAATAAGGGTATGCATGAGCTCAAATGTTATGTGACAGCTATTAACTCATTCAAGTCTATAGTGCCTATTTGTATTTTCCACTTATCACCCATGGCTCCTTATTGCATCCAGATCTTTTTTTTGGTCTGACTTCCTTAAATAAGTGACTTACCGGTTAATAATTGGCAGTATTAGAAAGGACAAGGACTTGTTAACAAAATCACACTTAGATTATTAATCTATGATGTCCTGCAGTAGAGAAATTAATTTCTGCTGCCACTTACACCCAGCCCCATGTGCAAAAATGGGAAAAAATAGGTTGTGGATGGATGGAGGGACTTATTAGTCTTATAATGTTTTCATAACTGAGAGCCCTACATAATGTTGAGGGGGTATGGTGTGAAATGTCATGGTGGGAGACAGGGAAATTCATTGTTAATGTCCATTTATATCACACTGTACTGAAGATATCACAAGCTGATTGTAATTATGAAAACAATCAATCAATATTTCCATATGTACTTAACACTTCATAAACAACAGACTTACACACTACTGCATGGCATCAGGTAGAACCTTAAATGTTGTTCAAGAGCACTGCCATTGACATTTGCACCATAAGTTTCACATCTTGAGTGATATTTAGTATTATTTTTATTTCTAATTATACAATTATGCATATTTTCATATTTCTGTAGGCTTCCCAGTAAACATGTAGTGAGAGAAGAATTTCTTGCTGTCCAAACCCCTGTAGTCTCTTAATCTTGCTCTGTTTCCTCCCTCTCAATTTAAAAAAAAATGATACTTTAATCAGCTGCTCTTACTTTAACTGTGGTCTACCTACTTTATTAACTTATTTTGCTGTTCGGCGTGCTCTTAAGTGTTCAACAGCTCTTATTCTGCATTTATTACTCATAGGATCATAGGATCATAGGACATTACTAGGCTATTGGCCCTGAGGCCCTTATAAGCCTAACCAAGAGTTTAGCCCATGTTTAGACAAGTCGTCACCCAAAGCCCCTCTCCAGCAGGGACAGAGGTGGAATCCCAGGGGTGTATTTTCTGCTTCCCATCCAGTTATCCGGGTTGTGCTTAAAAAGGGATAATGAGGTACTGTGCTTGAGGTGGAGAGGGAGTCTATTCCACAGATTGGGGAATCTCTGGGACACAAATCTGTCCTGCCAACAAGTCCTATTGATATCACAGACCAGGTTGAGGTTGCGCATACATGTTGCTTGAGTGGAGTTTTACTTGCAGATATGCAGTAGTCCTATCAAAGCAGGGTCTAAGATTGCATTGTATGCCAGACAGAGATCACCTCTGAGGAGAGTGCATGAAACTGAGTAGAAGAACAGAGCTTTTAGTCTATCTGTGTAGGGTAGATGTTTGAGGCCCTGGATTCTCCAGGTGAGGAACCTCTGTGGTCTCTCCAGCTGCTGCATGTGCTTTGTGAGGTACATGCCAAAGGGGGCATTGTACTCAATAATTGGTCTTATAATAATACAGGGATGTAGTGACCTTTTTGTCCCTGGATGAAATACCCTTACTTATGAGGTACGCCATGTAGAAAGCAAAAAACTTCACTCGTATCAAGATTATATCACCCACAATCCTTAGCTTAGGAGGCCAATGCCTTATCTAGTAGGCCACTGGGGCCTGACTGCTTGCTTGTAGCCTGATTACATTTGTCTGCTGTTCTAAGCATCTCAGTTTTGGTTTTAGCACTTGTGCTTTAGGCCAGTTATTTTACATGTAGTGTTTTTGTGGTCTGCACTCTTGTGGACAAACCCTTATCAAATTCTGCTCTCCATAAGTCCGCCCAGGCATTCAGAACACTATGTCTGGACAATTTCCATCAGTTTCTCCTGCCAGCCTGGTCGACATGGACATACTGAGACAGTGTAGAAACTGCCTAATGTTCATAAACAGTCCTCTTCTCCTAGCACATAATTCTTCTACTTGTGAGAAATGCATCTACATCAATAAGCTGAAATCCATACTCTATCACATCACAGTCAATACTCCTGAAAGAGAACAGATTGCCAGCACAAAGACCACACCACCCACATCACAGAGCCAAGCACAACACACACCTACCTATGCAGGGGTCTTCAATAAAAAAAATACCTAAAGAACAGAGACCCCCAAAACACACTCACAAACATTCCACCACAACACCAGTCACATCATACACAGCAGACAACACACCACCATCTCACAAACACAGCCCATTAGGCATAACAATAACCAACACAGCCGATAAGGCATAACAATAAACCAACCATACTAGTATTGCACACTCAGTAGTGAGACACACTGATGTCCCCCTCACCAGGCTCAACAAGGAGAAGGTCACAGTCAGATGTCTGTCAGGTGCCAGACTCTGCCACATCACGCAAGCACTTAAGTCTCTCCACAACAGGTACAAGTATGACTCTGTCATTGTCCAAGTTGGTATGAATGACTTGAGATGTACCTCCCTGGACTATATAAAGAGTGACATAACTGAGCACTTAGAGTATGTGCCCCAGGAAGGTATGACCCTAACCCTAAGCAGCATCCTACCTTCATCAAGAATAATACCACAATACTAACAAAAATAATTGACTTCAACAACTGGCTTAGTTTCTGGTGTCTTTCCAAGGGGATCCAGTATCTGTCTGCCTGGGATGACATGGTCGACAGGTCTCAATGCTTTGCCAGAGATGTCTCCATCTGTCACCTCTGGGGTTCTGTATCTTGGCCAAGGCTCTTGCCTCCCCCATTGTGCCTTTTTAGGCTATGTCCCAAAGACAAATCTTCCAACATAAAAGATCTGTCAAAAAGCAAATTGAAGGTCATGCTGCGTAACTCTAGAAGCCTTAACCTGAAAATGCACTCACTGGAGGCTCCTATCACACTGGAAGATGCCAGTATCTGTGCAGTCATGGAAACTTGGTTTAGGGCTGCAGAGAGCACCCCTGTCTTACCAGGCTATACTTCATTTCACACTTTCTGATCCCAAAACAAGGTTGGAAAGACTAAGGGTGGTGGAGTCTCTATCTTCATTAAGGACAGGCACACCTCCAGACTGGTTTGCCAGCAAGATGCACTGGAATTACTCCAGGTGCAACTGACAGTTGGCAAGACACCCATCCAAGTTATAGCCAGTTGTAGACCCCTCTACATGACTCAGGACACCCACACCTCCTACCTGGACCTACATGACTCCATCAAAGTACTCCCTAACTCCCTGATCCTTGGTGACTTCAACTACCCCACCACAGACTGGGTGAACTATTCCTGCACTAATGCACTCACCTATGCTTCCTTGACTTCATCAGTTCTAATGCACTAGACTAGCTTGTCTAATCCTCCACAAGGGGAGATAACATTCTGGATTTGGTTCTCACCAACATGGCCAACCGCTGCACCACTCCCATAGTATGTTCTTCCCTGGTGAGATCAGATCATCGGTCTGTCTCATTTGAAGTTTCTATCCCACTCAACAGCTCCCCAGCCATAGCCAGGCTAAAAAACTTCTCAAAAGCTGACTACAGCCTCCTAAGGGAGGGTATCAGTAGCTTCACATCACTGCCCTTTCAGAGGATGTTGACAACTATGCTGAACAGTATGCCAATGCAGTATATACAAAAAGCACCGGTACAACTGCATGGACTCAGCCATATCCAACAGAACTAAAACATGCTCCCCAAGAAACCACAGACCTGTCTGGTGGTCATCCTCTGTCAACAGGTTTTACAACAAAAGGAAGAAACTGTTGTCCAAGGGTAAAAAGGAACAAATTCCAAATTGGAAAAATCCCTCCTCAGCCTCAACAAGCAAATTAGATCACTAGTGAAAACCTCCAAAGCCAATTATGAGTTGAAACTAGCCTCTGAAACAAAGGGAAACCACAAGTCCTTCTTCAGTCATGTCAGGAACCTCCATGGCAAAGCCCAGGTTTGTTCTGAATTAGTACTTAATGGTACCACTTATACTGATCCTGTTGACTTCACCAATCTGCTAGCTGATAGGTTCAGCGCAAACTTCATGCCCCTATCCCCCCACAGGCCCATTTGACATCCCTGATACTTGTTTTACACCTCACATCTTGGTAGAGCAAGTGTTAAAGGCCCTATCCAAGGCAAAGATCACAGCTTCCATGGGACCTGATAGTATCCAGACTGTATTCTGCACCATCTCCAGCAAGAACTTGCTTCACCATTGAGCACCTAGTTCAACCACACCCTAATTATAGACTTCATTCCAGCAGAGTGGAGAACTGCCATTGTCATCCCCTTGGACAAAGGTGGTGCCACTACTGACCTGGGAAACTATTGCCCCATTAACTTGACAAGTCTGATCTGTAAAGCCATGGAGCGTATTATTATGGATCTCATAAACAAGGACAAAGGCAATCTTCAAGCACTTGACCCCACCCACTTCAGATCATCATGGGCAGATCTTGCCTATTGAACCTGGTTGACTTCTTTGAGACTGTCACCAAGGCCTTGGAGGAGGGAAAGTCGGTACACACAGCTTACCTTGACTTGGTGAAGGCCTTTGACACAATCCCCCACTCAGGCATCATCAAAAAGCTAACACAACTTGGTGTAAATCCATATCTCATCAGGTGGGTGACCAACTAGTTCACTGATAGGACCCATAAGGTCAAAATAGGTGCCACCACCTCTGACTGCAGACTTATCAGTAGTGGTGTTCCGCAGGGATCTGTCCTGGGACCCCTACTGTTTGGCATCTACTTCTCAGAGGTCCAAGCAGAGACAAAGGGCCTGTGGCTGACCAAATTTGTGTATGACTGTAACCTGGGTGCTGCCATTGACTCCCCAGATGATGGTAACATACTGCAAGAGGGTCTTACAGCTACAAATAACTGGTGCCAAAGTCATGGTCTTAAGTTAAATGCAAAAAATGTATTATCATACCATTTGGCAAAAAGACAGCCCCTAATGATTACCACATCAATGACAACCCCCTAAGCACACAACCTGTGGTGAGAGACCTGGATACTCAGGTTGACAACAATCTCACATTTGACCATCCTGTGGCAGCAGTGGTCAGAAAAACCTTTTACTTGGTTCATCTCATAAGTAAAAGGATTGCATCCAGGAAAAAAGGAGGTTATTACGTCTCTGTACTCCTCTCTCATTAGGCATATGATTGAATATAATGCCCCATTTGGCATGTACTTCTGAAAACACCTGATCCAACTGGAAAGGCCACAGAAATACCTCACAAAGAGAATCCATGGCCTCCATCTGTCCTATGTGGACAGGCTCAAATCACTATCACTCTACTTGGTATCATACAGATTCCTCAGAGGTGATCTGTATCTTGCCTACAAGACAATATTGGATTCTACCCTACAAGAGATGATCAGTTATATGTAGGGAAAGGGATGAAATAATTAAGGATGTATTGGATGCGAACTAGACAAAGGGGTTTGGCATGTCTTTGAAAGAGTAGAAGAAGAATGGGTTGAGATGCTTGCAGGATATATATAGGGGATTAAAGAGAGTAGAGTTTTGAAATATTATGATGGGAATTTCAGCTGAGGGGAGACACTGCTTATAAGTAAATAAAAAAAGAAACAACAAGGTGGAGAATGTAAGTAAAGAAACGATGTGAGTGAGAAAGTACTTGGGAGGGGCAGAATAGGAGTGATATATATATATATATATATATATATATATATATATCTATATATATATATATATATATATATATATATATATATGTATGTTTATATATATATATATATATATATATATGTATGTATGTATGTTTATATATATATATATATATATATATATATATATATATATATATATATATATATATATATGGGTCCACTATGTAATGTCGAAATACTGAAATCCCGAATATCTGTATTTTGAAATCACATAGCCGAAAACCCAACTGCAACACACATTTCCAAAACCGCATAACTGCGGAATTCAAAATCCCAGATCTACGCTACACATACAGCACACACATAAACATACAAACAACTCCCCCCACAATCAAATAAACAATACTACACTACAGATTAGCAGAGGGACATGCCTGCCTGCACCCCCACCCCCCACTTATATATTCTAACTCCAAGATCGCACAAACAGACACACAAAGGAAACACACACCCACACATTTTACAGTCCCTCACACACACGCATCACAGTCACAACACACACTTACACACACTAAAGCCCCTAACCAACACACTAACACATGCATACTTACCTAAACTTCCACCCATTCATCCACACACCGCAACAGTGGAAGCAGAAATTCAACATCTCCGTGCTTCGGGATTGTGGATTTCAGTATTTCAAGATTACATAGTGGACCCATATATATATATATATATATATATATATATATATATATATAGGTTTACCGACATAATGTTGAATTTCATAATGTCTAATAGTCATTTGGTTGAAAAATAACACCTCAACCCAAAACATTGAATTATCAAAATGTCTACAATCATTTCATTGAAAAAGAAATGAGATCAACCCAACTGTTTTACAGGGGGGCTATGCCCCGCTGCCCCCCCCCACTTAAATATATCAACTCTGAGATCGCACTACAGTGCAGAAATGGGCAAATTCGATGCTTTCAACATTGTGTGTTTAGACTAATTTTATTTCAACATTTTGATCATTGAATATAGTGTGTTCAACCAATTCAGTTTCAACCATTTAGCATTCAACATTATGTCGGTAAACCATATATTTATATATATATATATATATATATATATATATATATATATATATATATATATATTTATACATATAAAAATTCAAAACACTGAAAACCCAAACCATTGAAAACTCGGAACATTGAAAGTGCGCTTTATAACACTGAAAACTACATTGCACAAGTAAATAAGATCCCCTCCACCTACAACAACACCTAACTAACAAACACACTTTCTACTAAATTAAATATACCAATGCCAAGATCGCACTACACTGGAAAAAAGTTAATTTCCTAACCTCACACACTGAGGTTAGGAAATTAACTTTTTTCCACTGTAGTGCGATCTTGGAGTTGGTATATTTAATTTACGGGGGGTGTGGGTGGGTGCAGCTACAGAAATGTAGCAAAAAGAGTATTTGCTAGTTAGGTGTTGTTATAGGTAGAAAGGATGTTATTTGCATATGCATTGTAGCTTTCAATGTTATGAAGTACACATTCAATGTTCTGAGTTTTCAACGTTTTGGGTTTTCAGTGTTTTGGGATTTAGATGTTTTGGTCTCAATGTTATGAAATTCAATGTTATGAAATTTCAGTGTTAATGAAGTAGACCTATATATGTATATATATATATATATATATATATATATATATATATATATATATATATATATATGAGTCTACTTCGTAAGAACAAAAGACCACAACACTGAAACCCACAACACAGAGACCAGAATCACGAAACCCCGGAACACCGAAAACCGCGTAACTGCAAAACACACTCACACACAAATGCCCCAAACTACCAAACACACAACCCTATACTAGAGATAGGCAGGGGGGCCCACCACAAGCCCCCCTACATTAATATTCTAACTCCGAGATTGCACAGACACACAAGGCAAACTCAAACCTACACATTACAGTCCCTTACACACACACATACACACACACACACACACACACACACACACACACACACACACACACACACACACCACAGTCTCAACACACACTTACACACAGCAATACCCCTCACAAATACACTTACACATACTTATCTAAAGCGGAACACCAAAAGCACTAAATCAAAACCTCGTAATATCGGGATTTTGAATTTCGCAATTTTCGGTGTTCCGGGGTGGTGATATGGGATTCAGTGTTGTGGTCGTTCTTTCTAATGAAGTAGACCCATATATATATATATATATATATATATATATATATATATATATATATATGGATTCGCTTCATGATCTCGAAAGACTGAAATCTCGAATTTCAGTTTTTCGAGACCATGAAATCAAATCCACATAACACCGAAAGCCCAAAACCGCGAAGCTCAAAACTGCGAAATTTAAAAAACCGAACACACAGCACACACCAGACCACACATATACCTCAAGACCCACACCACAAAATAAACAAACAAAACAACACACTGCGTCCCCCACACACCCTACTTATATATACTAACTCCGAGATCGCACAAACAGCAAACAAAAGCAAACTCACATACACACATTCCACAGTCACACACACACACACACACACACACACACACACACACAGACACACACAGACACACACACACACACACACACACACACACACACACACACACACACACACACACACACACACACACACACACACACACACACACACATCACACATATCAGCACACTCACACACACTCAAACTCCCACCCAAAACCCTTACAAAACACTCACTTACCTGACATTACACCTAAATCCACACACGGCACCGCACACCATCCACATACAACCCTGGACATTATGTAGCGTAAAGTCATAACCACAAATTTGAAATATTCAAATTCTCGATTATGCACTTTTGCTATTTTAAAACTTCGACTTTATAGTCTCGAGATACTGAAATTCGACATTTCAGTATTTTGAGATTATAAAGTGTTTATATATATATATATATATATATATATATATATATATATATATATATATATATGGGTCTACCTTCTTTTAATGAAATTATGTTTCAAAGAATGTTACTTACGTGACCCCACTTCTTCGAAGCTGTATTCCACCAAAAGCATGGACTGCTGAATCCTTTCCCTGTGAAAGGAACCACTTAGCTACCATGGGATTAAACCTAAATGGACCAAAAGTAAACCCACCAAGGTGGGGTGCGTCGCCATTCATGACCCCCACAACCTCCACACTTAAATATACAAACTCTAAGCTCACACTACACTGAAGAGAGAGCAAAGTTCACCATGGTGGCCAAGTGGTTCCTTACACAGGGAAAGGATTTTGGCAGTTTTTGTTTCCGGTAGAATGCAGCTTTTGAGAAGTGGGATTGGGTACATAACATTCGTTGAAATGTAATTTCATTAAAAGAAGGTAGACCCATATATATATATATATATCTATATATATATATATATATATATATATATATATATATATATATATATATATATATATATATATATATATATATATATATATATATATATATATATATATATATATATATATATATATATATATATATATGTATATATATGTGTGTGTGTATATATATATATATATATATATATATATATATATATATATATATATATATGTGTATATATATATATATATATATATATATATATATATATATATATATATGTAAAACAAATGACCTAGGGACATGGAGGGCAAGGGGAGATAGAGAAGCTTAGGCTGTGCAGGACAAGAGAGAGTAAGACATGGAAGAAGGACAAGCTGTGTCAAGAAGCTTGGCAGATGAGTAAGCAATTGAAGATAGTTGGGCCAGTTCATGATACGCTGTTAAGGCTACAAATTAGTTGGCATGGAATACAGAAACATCTTAGGGAGGAAGGGCTGTAGATAATGGCAGGGTGTTAAGAGGTGTGAAGAACTGTGGGTGGATAATTTACATATGAGGGGGTATGTAAGTGGGTATAGCACAAATGGGAATAGATAAGAAAAATCTAGGAAAGGTATTTTGGAAAGAGGTAGAATGCAATTTGTTATTATACTTACTTGTGGTGTAAAAACGAAGGAAGGGTTGGAATAATAGACAGAGGAGGGAATTACTGCTTCCATCTGGATAGGTGAAGAAGGAATTCATAAAAGACTGAATGAGGGTAGAAATGCAGGCAATACAGATGTAAGAGGATAACATGTTGATGAAATATGTAGTACAAGGTAGTCAAGACCGAGAATGGATAAGATAGCTAGGAAAGTTATTAAATTATTATTTAGTATGGAAAAAAGTGGGAAGGAGGTAAAGTAGGGAGGTGTTTAAGACAGGGGGAATAGGTAGGGATAGGGGAGTGTAGGAGGAAACTAGAGTTGATAGAGGTTGATAGGAGATTATAGGTTGGGGAATAGCATTGGGAAGCTTTTAATTTTTGGTAGATGAGTTTGTTTGGTTTGTGATGTGTCAGATCATCTTCATCAACCCCCTGTTCCCTTTTTCTAAAGGGATCAAGTTGTGGCATCAACTGTCACCATCTCTCTGTTGATCCATTTTGTCACTCCTACCTATTCTGACAGTCATGCCATCTCTTTGCTGGATATTCTCATTTCTTCTTGCGTTCTTCCTGTCTCTCAAAAATCTTCTTTGCCAGCTTATCTTCTGCTTTCCTGCACATGTGCTTGAACCACCATAATCTGTTTTCTTTGAGCATTTCTGCAATTGGAGCTACTTGAGCTTCTGCTCTGATATCATTTCTTCATCTGTCCCACAGTGTGCATCCTACCACAGTTTTCAGGCACTTCATCTCCATCACCTGTTGCTTCCTTAACTGCTCTGTCTTCACTGCCCAGGTTTCTGTAAAATACAGTAGTACTAGTCACACTACTGTTTGGTACACCTTACTTTTCAGCTTCTTTGGCAATCCTCTGTCATACAGTACTCCTGACACTTTGTTCTGGTTTGGCCGCTCCAATTCTAGCTTTGACCTCCTCATTCAGACTTTCCTTCTCCTCAACCACCCTACCAAGGTACTTGAAGGTGTTAACGTGCTCCTGAATTTTCTCCTTCTATCTTATTTCTCAGTTCCTTTTGATTTCTTCCATTTTCTGCCATTGCAGCTGTCTTATTTAAACTCAGTTTTATCTTGTTGCATTTAGGTTTGCTTTCCATTCCCCTATGCTTTGCTGAATTTTTTGTTCACAGTCTGCAAGCAATGCCACGCCATCTGCATACATAGGTTCATAGCATGATATTGGGCTGGAGGCCCTTATAAGTCCAGCCAAGAATTTCACCCATGTTCCCACAAAGTCAGCATCTGTTTTCCTTGTCTAGCAGGGACACAGGTGGGATCCCAGGGGTATATTTTCTGATTCCCATCCAGTCATCCAGGTTCCTCTTAAAGAGAGCTAATGAGGTACTCTGCTTGACATGGAGAAGAAGTCTATTCTACAGATGGGGGAGTCATTGGGAAACAAATCTATCCTGCCAACAAGTTCTATTAATATCACAGACCAGGTTGAGACCTTGCGTGCGGGTTGTGTGAGTGGAGTTTGACTTATGGATATACAGCAAATTCAACAAGGCTGAGTCTGAGATAGCCTTGTATGCCAGACACAGGTTGCCTTTGAACAGTCTGTATGAGACTGAGTAGAGGGACAGAGATTTTAGCCTATCTGTATAGAATAGGTGTTTGAAACTCTGGATTTTCCTGGTCAGGAACCTCTGTGATCTGTCCAACTGTTGCATGTGCTTTGCAAGGTACATGCTGAAGGGAGCATTGTACTTGATAATGACTCTGATAAGGGAGGAGTACAGGGATGTTATGTCCTCCTTGTTCCTGGATGAAATATCCTTACTTATGAGGTGGGCCATGCAGAAAGCCTTCCGTACAATGGAGGCAACATGGTGGTCAAAACTCAGGTTGCTATCAACCTGGGTGCCCAAGTCCCTGATGACTAATTGCATACTTAGTACATTGCTAATAATGTGATAATTAGTGGGGACACCATTTTCCTCAAAGGAGATAATGATGCATTTCTTGGCATTCGGTTTGGGGCCATGCTTCTGGCACCAGTCATTAGTTTGGTTAAGGCCCTTTTGGAGGATGTTAACATCTGTTGGGGAATTTATGACAGTGCCCAGCTTGTAGTCATCTGCAAACTTGGTCAGTCACAGACCACTGGCTTTGGTTTGCACCTCAGAAAAGTATATCCCAAACAGTAGAGGACTCAAGACAATCCTTGGGGTATGCCATTTGTTACGAGTCTACTACTAGAGGTGGCTTCCCCTATTTTGACTGAGTGAGTTCTATCAGTGACCCAGTTAGCTACCCATCTGGTAACATATGAATTGATGCCTAGCTGGGAGAGTTTATCTATTACGTGCAAGTGGGGAATAGTGTCGAAGGCTTTGGCTAGGTCATGGTAGGCAGTGTGCACTGATTTGCCCTTGTGCATGGCTTTGGTGACTGTTTTGAGGAAGGCGACCAAGTTTAACAGGCATGATCTCTCTTTGACAAAACCAGACTGTATGGGATCAAGTGTTTGGAGGTTGCTAATGTCCATGTTTATAAGGTCCATGATAATGCATTCCATGGCCTTGCAGATCTGGCTAGTTAGGCTGATGGGCCTATAATTGCCTGGGTCAGTCCACCCTCCACCTTTGTGCAGAGGGATGAATGTGGCTGTCATCCATTCTGCTGGGATGAAGCCAGTGACCAGGCTATGGTTGAATAGGATGCCTGGTAGTGCTGAGAGCTCTTGCCTGAGTTCATGTAGGTCACAGCCAGGGATGTTGTCGGGTCCCATGGAGGCTGTATTTTTGGCCTTTGAGAGGGCATTAATAACCTGCTCCCTAGTGATGAGGGGAGGTGGGCAGGTGCTGGGGATGTCCTGGTTTATTGATGGTGGACAGGGGTGTGGAGTTTTCACTGAACTGGTCTGCCAGCAGGCTGGCTATATTTATGGCATTTGTGTATGTGGTATTCTTGACCACCAATTCAGAGTAGATTTGGGAGTTATCTTTGAGATTGCCAACTTATATGAAGAAGGTCTTGTGATTGTTATTAGTGGATGTGGCCAATTTGGACTTGAAGTTAGCCTTAGCGGATTTCACCAGTGACCTTATTTGCTTGTTTAGACAAAGGAGAGATTGCTTCCAACTTGGCACCTGCTCCTTCTTGGTCCTGGACAGCAATTTTTCCTTTTATTATAGAGTCTGTTTATTGCTGCTCTCCACCAGACAGGTTTATTCTTCCTTGAGAAAGATGATTTGGTCCTGTCAGGTATTGCTGAGTCCATGCAGTTATATAGATGCTCATATAGTTTTTTGGTGTAGGCTTGGATATTAGTGCCTGATGCAACTGAAGGGATGGTGGCTGTAAAGTTGCTTATACCTGCTCTCAGGAGGTTGTAGTCAGCTTTGGAAAAGTTTTTTTGTTCGATCCTGGCAAAGAGGGTGGGGTCAGGGGAGATGGTGACTTTGAAAGTGATTGCTTTATGGTCGGATCTTACTAAGGAGGACAACACTGTAGGAATGCTACAGTGGCTACTCATGTTGGTTAGTACTAGATCCAGGATATTTTCACCTCTTGTGGGGGTGTCAACCAGCTGATCCAATGCATTGACATTGACGAAGTTGAGGAATCTCTGGGTGTTCACGTTTGAGCTAGAATAGGTCTTCCACTTTATATTTGGGTAGTTAAAGTTGCCCAAGATCAGGGTACAGGGTTGAATCATGATGGATTCAAGTAAGTCCAGATAGGTTGAGTGGGCCTCCTGGTTGGCCCATGGTTGGTGGGTCTGTAGCTAGCTATGATTTGAATATGTGTTTTGTAAATAGTTAACTGCACCTGGAGTGTATTGTGTGCATCATACTGATTGACCAGCTTGGAGGTGTGTATGTCTTTGATAAATATTGAAACTACACTTCCTTGGGCTTTGTATCCCTCTGCTTGGGGTCTGAAAGTATGGTAGGACAAGTAGCCTGGTAAGGCTGGGGTGCTCTCCGCAACTTTGAACCAGGTTTCAGTGACTGCACAAATGTCAGCATATTCCAGGGTGAGGAATGCCTGCAATGAGTGCAATTTCATGTTAAGACTCCTAGCGTTTAGCAGCATGACCTTTAAATTTCGTTTAGAATAATTTTTCATATTGGTAATCTTGTCCTCCTGACTTTGCCTAAAAAAGGCAGTATGGGGGAGGCAAAAGCCTTTGCCAGAAGCCTGAAGCCCAGGGTAGCAGAGGAAGGCCATCTCTGGCAAAGCAACGTGATCTGCCAATCATGTCCTCCCAGGCTGTCAGGTACTGGATCCCCTTGGAATGACACCAGAAACTAAGTCAATTGTTAAAGTCAATCATTTTCTGTTTGTACTGAGGAATCATTCTGGATGACAGTAGGATGCTGCTTAAGGCTAGGGACATACCTGCTTGGGACACATATTCAATGAGCTCAATCATGTCTCTGTTGATTTTTTTGACTCTGACCTCTTTGCTAATGTAGTCAATTACTGGTATGAGCACCGGTGGGCTCAGAGTTGAACCTTGATGAGCAGCCACTGTTGCTGGGAACCCTTCTGTGAGTCTGAACACTGTTTGTACTTGTGTCATTGTGTCCTTTTACATAGCTTCCATTAATTCTATCAATGTTTCTGTGACTTTGAAACATCTCATTTCTGACAAATCAGGGCACCTGACCTTGTCATATGCTTTGTCCATATCTATGAATGCCCAGATGGACTCTTTCATCCTCTCTAGCTTTTTCTCAACTACCTGTCTTATTGCAAACATTGTACCATTTGTGCTGCATCATCATCTAAATCCTAACTGCTCTTCTCCAAACTTACGCTCTACTACTTTGCATATTTGTTTAACAATTACCTCCTCCAGAATTTTCATGCAGTGTAACAGGAGTTTGATACCTTTGTACTGTTCATAGTTGTGAATGCCCCCTTTGTTCTTTTATACTGGCATTAGTATGCTTATTTTCCAGTAGTATGAGATACACTTTTTCTCCATACTGCTGTGACAACCCTCAGCACCCCTATCACCACTAACTCTCCCAAAATCTTCATCACATTTGCCCTGACCTTCTCTGAACCTGCTGCTTTCCCACAACTTCATTTTCCTTACTACTGTTCTTACATCAATGGTGGGCTCCTCTTCTTCTTTCACTGTAGGCTGTGTCTTGGGCTATACAACTTCTGTGGGGTTTTCTTATTTCAGAAGCTGCTGGAAGTACTCCTTACATCTGCCTTTGATGTCTTGTGGGCTAGTGAACTGATTGATACCTATATTAAGGGTGTATGATGACTATCTTTTTTATCCTTCCATCTTGGCCTTGCAAACTCATAGAGTATCTTTGTACCACCTACTGAGTCATCTTCCAGAAGCTGAGAAAGAGCCTCTGATTCCTTGCTTTTTTTTTTTTTTTTTTTTTTGCTATGGCCTCTTTGTTAGCCATTCAGTATTCCTTCTTAGTCAGGTCTATCTCTTCTATTTTCCACTTTTTCTTGCACTCCTTCTTTCTTTTTATGACTTTCGGACTTCTGTATTCCACAACAAGTTTTACTTATTAACCTTAGTGCCATACCTGGCTCAGCTGCATATTTCTTCTACAGTCCTCACATATGCTGTTTTGAGGGTGTAGGCATTTTTCTTCAGGTGTACATATTTCCCCTTCTTCCTGAGGTTCTGGAGTACAGAGTATTTCCTTGAATTCTTGCACTTTCTCTCCAATCACATCCATATCTTCAGCCTAGTCTCTGTTGACCTTAGATCCTTGTCTGACCACTGCTTGCAGCTGATTGGGGCAACCAGTTGTTTATGCTGCAGGCTGACTGTTTCACCAGGATGACTTTGCAATCACTGATTCTACCCTAGCGCCATTTCCTTACTAGGAGGAAATCTACCCGAGTTGTATGTTGGCCACTGTTGTACGTGATCTTGTGACCATCTCTCTCTCTTGCTGCACCACGTGCAGGCCAGCATCATCAAGCCATTTGCCAGACAGAAGTCAAGAATGTCCTCTCCTTCTTTATTACTATTGTCCCATCCGTGTGGACTCAGGAAGTCCTCATACCCTGTTCTGTCTGTCCTGATATGTACATTCAGGTCCTCCATTATCAACACCAACTCATGTTGTCCTTGTTTATTTAGTGGATTTATCCTCCTGGTCAAGAAAGTAAATAACAGAACTGAGATATGTATATTTATTTTTAACAATAAAAATTGCATTTACTGATGTCAATAAACAATTTACATGCACATATTTTATCTGTCCTAACGAGTTTCTGCTATTATACTGTTACCACAGCTGTATTTTCACTCATTACAAAGTTGCCTGATAGCTATGTATAACTACAAAGAAATGGTTCAAGCTCATTTTTCTATCTGTGATCAAGCGCTGCAAGATTTATTTTGATTATATGAGCTGTGCAGTCTGTTATGACAATAAAGTATGTCAAATATTCATCATTGTACAACTGGGACTTGTACTAACTTACATTTTATAAAATAGCTATATCATAAATAATGACGGCCAAAGAGAGTCTGAGGTTGTACTCTATATATAGAACAAAAAATGTTGGCTTGCAAATTATGCTTGGCCTACATAGTTTATTCTGTATTCAGCTTTATGCCAATTTAATATGCTGACAATTAATTTTCAAAGTATGCATCTCTAGGAAACTAGTAACAAAACTATGTACAGTCCAGTGACATTTTGCATAATTCCACCCAGTTTATTGAATGTCTTATCTCAGCTCTGCATTACTTAGGCAAAAGCATGAGGTATTTAAAAATAAATGAACAAAACTTTTTTTTCTTTTTTTTGGATGAACTGAAACATTTCCTTGTAATCAACATAAAGTAATGTTTGTATGAGAACAATGGTATATATGTCAAACCAGTTTTTTTCATAAAGCTGTTTTTTGTTCCCCACAGCTGACTAACAGCTGCTCCCAGTAGCTCTCTTCATCCACCATGTCTACTGACGCCAACCTGACCCCCCCCCCCCCCAACTTACTTGAACCATGCTCAAAACCATTGGGAAGAATAAGGTAAGCCAGGGCAGTGTCATTCTGCTGCCAAGAAAGTTTTCCTTTTAAAGCCTAAATCCTACCCTCATGAGTATTTCTGTGGTTCAAGGAGGAGGATGGCATGCAAGGGACTTGAGGGCATATCATCCACTCTGCTGTATGTGACTCAGCCAGAGCCTTTCCCTTTTGTAGGCAGGACTTCCTGCACATCCCAGGTATCTACCAGGCATCAGCCACACAGGTGTACCCAAGCTGATGTCCTCCCAGTCAGATTGGGAATGCTCATCCCACTTCCTGTTCTGTCAAGATTCTGAACTACTAGTGCAACTCAGGTGGCTTAGACCACAGCAGGGGATTTATCCCTGTCTGAGTTTGACATAGGTTGTATCATTTAATTCTGGTTTCAAGTACATGAGTGTATCACTAAAATGTTGGGATAGATAGAGAAAATATGCAAAATACACACATATCTATTCATGCAAATTCAGTGTTACATGTCTGGGTATTCAGGAGCAAAATGTATAACTGATGCATGGTAGGGGTAGCTGAGGTGTAGCCATATATTCTGATTATCTCACGGAGAGGGATGTAGATAGGGAGTTGTACTAATCAAAACCAGAATTTTTACAGGAGCATGGGAGTGCAGTATTGATAGGCTACTTCAGGGGAGGGAACTGATCACTAATAGGTATATGTGTGTGTGTGTATGTGTGTGTGTGTGTGTGTGTGTGTGTGTGTGTGTGTGTGTGTGTGTGTGTGTGTGTGTGTGTGTGTGTGTGTGTGTGTGTGTGTGGAGGGAGGTAGTTTTAGAACTCTGACTGCTGGTGGGAAGTGGGCTGCAGGAACAGCAGTTACTAATAGGGAGATACCGACTGCTCACAAGTCTTGTTTATGTCAGACCAGTTGGATATTCTGTTTACTACTGGGAAGACTTGCAGGTTCTCAATTTGTTGGCACTTGCCTATGACAGAAGATAAACACTCATACTGCTGACTAACTGAGGGCAGACAATGATCTTCAACCAAAATAGCTGGGTAGATAATATGGGTCTCTGGCTTATACAAGTTAGGGAGGCACTATGGCAACTGCTCAGATTTGTCCACCACATCTTTCAATTGTATAGGCGCATTGATGAAGTGTACATATAGATATATAGATATATGATATATGGTTTCACTTGATATTGCCGAAATGCTGAAATATCGAATTTCAGCATTTTGACAGTATAAAGTCAAAACCATTAAAACACCGACACCTCACAACCACGAAATCACAACATCGAACAAACAGCATACAGCACACAACACACAGACCATAACACCCACACCACAAAACACTGAAAAACAACACACCACATGGACACACACCTAAACTACACATATGCAGGGGGGCAAGCCCCCTGCACCCCCCACACCCCCCTACTTATATATACTAACTCAGAGATCACACAAACAGAAAAAAAAAAAATCACACACAGCCAACACACACACACTCATACTCCCACCTCCCTACCCTGTCCCACTCATACAAGTTACAAAAAAACTTGTGCGCACTCACTCACCTTAAACTGCAGGCTCCATCCCAGCAGAACACTTCCGTACAATAACGAAAATGCATAAGAGTGAATTTGACATAGTCCTATTCGTGATTATGTACTTTTGTTATTTAGGTTATTATATATTATATTTCATTAATAGGTTTCAGCTTCATGGACACGAATTGTTGAAATTCTATATTTTAGCAATTCGCGTTTATGAAGTGAAACCATGATATATAGATATATAGAGATATATTTATTTGTTAATTGGTTTATTTTAGGAGAGTTACTGAACTGCCTAAGACATTGTTAAACTAATTCAAAAGATCTAAGCACCTTCATTCCCCAAACTTCAGAACTACTTTTAGTCAATGAGAATACATTTCCCCTCAAATATTTCTTATAATTAAAAATACAAATTATATAAATCACTGACTCCTGCAGTTTAATTCACATTTAAAATTATATATCATAAAAATGGCTATAGTCATAGTTATTATGAACACTTACCAGTCTTATTCACCTTTTATGTAAATATGCATAATAAAACTTAATAAAAACTATTCAAATATATTCCAGATTTATGAGCTTCACGGGGTTTGCAAGCTAAATTCACTCATAATAATCATAATTTGTACTGTGTGTGTTGGGAGTGGATGTTGTGAGCTAGTGTCCTATTGTAGGACTTTTTGACATTTCTTTAACTCCATTCTCATGAACAGAGTATATTGCAGAGGTGGTGGTAGCTTCCAGAGTTTCTGTTGTACTGTTATTTTTTAATGTTTTAGCCTAAGGCTGTTCATTTTGAATCCTTCAAGTCCTTTAACTCTATACTGTATGTCTTGGGGTGAGTATTGTGAGCTAGCATCCAATTACAGGACTGTCTGACATTACTTTAATGAGCAGATGCGAGTGAGTGGACATGTCTAGCATCAATGCAAAGACACATTTAGTGTCTTTGTGTTAAGGGTATTAAGAGTGGTAGGAGTGTTGGATAGTGGTGAGGATAAATTATCTTGTTTTGTTTATGGTATGGATGAAATGGATACATTTTGCTTAGAGGATTTATTGGATAGTGGCTTCCTGCATAGGTGCTGCAACAGTTTAATGCTAGATCTTACTATTTTAGGATGGGATATGAATATGGGTATTTGTGAAAAGTTTGTAACTTGTAGTAAATAAGTTGTTAAATGTGTTCTAGAGAAAGTGATGAAGAAATTGTTTTATATCACTTTTCCCTGTTGTTAAAGTATTGAAGAATAAGGAAATATAAACTTCTGAGTGTAAGAGTTTGTGTAACTATTTGTTAAATATAGTTGGGGATCAGGTCTGCATGTTTAATTTGTAAACTCTACATGTGGTTTTGGTTTTGCTATTGATACACAGACTGAGTCCTTTGTTATGGATAGGCTAAGTGAAAGTCAGGATCCTTTAGTTTCTGATGAATTGACTATATTTAGTGGTGTTAAAAGTTTGTTTGTGGGTGATAGTATGGGTGTTGAAGTTAGAAAGAAGACTGAGCAGCAATTCTCTGACAGCGCTGGTGACATGATTAATTCTAGAGGTGTAAAAGAAGGTTTGTGTCTGATGATATTGAATATGATGTAGTGGTTGATTTAGAGGATGAAGTTAGGAAAAGAAAAAGAAGAGCAATGGATGGTTCTATTAGGTCTTCTACAGGTGTGTTCAGTGATTCAGATGTAGTTATAATTGATGGTAGGAAGAAGCAAGTTTTGGGGATTCCAGATTAAGGAATATTTAGAATTTATTACCTGAGAAAAATAAGGAGAATATAACAGACTCTTGTTTAGGAGGATGCAGAATGTATGGCATTGTTTCTGCTTTGAAAAAAATGTTTTTGGTTTGAGAAGTGATAAGAAGTAGTGCTTGTGGTGGCAGGAGTTAATGACATTGATAGAACTAATAAAGGAAGTTTTATCCAGTATGTTGAGCATCTGATAGACTTGATTAAAGAAAAGAGTTTGAATGGATTCTGTGCGATGTCATCCCTTGTGTTTGTTTTAATGAAACCTTGAGCAAGGTGGCAAGGGGTTTTATAAGTATTGCCAGAAGGAATTGTTGCCCACATGGTATGAAGTGAGTGTATGTTTGGGAGGAAATGGGTTCATGTATGACATTTGTGGGCCCTGTTGGGAGACATCTTACTTATGTGGTTAACACATTCCTTCTAAATAAGTTACTAATGTTTAGTGACTTTTTTACCTTAGGCTTCCTGGGGTTATGTGTAATAAATCAGAAAACTAATATCAATGTCAGATTTTTATTATGTAATGCTAAGAGTTTGAATAATGCATTTCGGCTATTTGAAGATAGAGTGATAGGTGGAAATTATAAGGTTGTTATCGTGACTGGAACTTGTTTTTCCTAATAAAAACACACCTCTGTGTTTACCAGGACATATCCTTTCATAGAGTAAGACATGAAGGGAGAGGTGGTGGAGTGTCTATTTTCATTCAGCGTAGAAGGTCCTTTATTAATTGTGCGACTGGTGATATATATATATATATATATATATATATATATATATATATATATATATATATGAGATAATACAGTTCAGTTTAAAAGTGTTAAAGTAAGTAGGAAGATTGGTCTTTTTATAGGCCTCCAAATCTACCCTGTAATGATTTAAAGGGATTTTGTCAATCCATAATCTCATTGTTAGAATCAGATATTAATATTTTGTGTAGTGATTGGAAAGTCTATGGTATTGATTGATTGTGTACATATACTAATAGGGGACAGTTTGGTGAAATGATTAATATTAATAGAAGTAAAGTTTGCATTATTCACATGCTGTGTAAAAACCAACAAGAGGAACATGTATCTTAGATATGTTGGTTAAGAATTGGGAATTCATAGATGAATGCGAGGTTTGTGAGGAACTATTCGGTTCTGGTCATTGTTGAACCTCATGGACATGCAAGATTTAAGGTCTCATAAGCAGAAAATAGGTGAAAGGATGTGATATGCCTGTTCTAGTGCAGATTGCAGTAAGAAGGGACACTACTTTATTAAATGGAATTGTAGAGAATTTGTTTGTTCTGTCAGTATAAGGGAAGGTTGGAAGAGGGTGTATTTATTTATTTTTTTTTATTTGTTAATTGAAAATGTTTTACCTGTAATTACTGATAAGTTCTAAGAGTATATGCCTATTTGGTGGAATTAATCTTTACAAAGGAAAGATTGAAGAGAAGGGCTTGGGGAAGGAAACTGTGTAAATATAACATAATAAGGAATGCGTTGAGGAAATTATCCAGAATGATAAGAAAAGTTTATGAAAAAAGATTAGCTAGCAGTATTGTTGCCAACAAAAATATATTTTTAATCATTTAAAGAGGTTTACGAAAGATGCCTATACTAGATGGGAGCTTCAAGTTGGTGATGAATTAATAAATGAAGTTGAGTCAATAGCTAATATTTTTATTGATTATTTTGTTTTATATGGAGATGGAGAGAGTAATCAGAATTTAACTTTTAATATTTTTCTGACTGCCTGGACGTACTTACACTAAGGTCTGATGTATTGCATGACAAAGTTAGAAGTGCATCTGCAGCAGGGCCTGATGGTATTAATGGTCTCTTTCTATCTTTATTATTAGGGAAATTCCACCTTGTTTGTGTTATTTGTTTGAAAAAAAAAACATTAGAGTTAGGACAGGCCCTCCCAATATAGAAAATTGCTTATATTGTTCCTGTACCAAAGGGTGGTAATTCTCATGTTGTTGAAAACTATAGACTGATCAGTCTTGCGAGTCTTTTTGGTAAATATTTTGAGTGGGCATTATCTCAATATATTATGAGTTATTTAGGTGATGAATATGAGTTAACACAACATGGATTTGTTGTGGGTAAATCCTGTGGAATTAATCTGTTAGTTTTTATGAACACTTGTCGAGGGCTTTGTATGATGGGGATGTAGCAGATGTCACATATTTAGATATGTTGAAGGCTTTGATACTATGCCCAATTATAAAGTGTTAGATTTATTAAATTAACTAAATATTAATGTATGTATAATTAAGTGGACTGCATATTGATTGGATGGATGACTGGAGTATTAAGGTGAAAACTGATCACTATTTTTTAGATGAGATGTGATCATCAATTGGGTCCAATACGGTTTGACATTTTTATGACTACTTTTCCTTCTGATGATAAATTTTGATTGACAAAGTAAGCTGGTGATATTAAATTTGACTCGGTTAACTCAGATGTATCTGATCAGTTTTTTCTGCAAGTTTATTTAGATACCTTATTTAAATGGGGAATGAAATGAAGTTTAATGTTAAGAAGACTTATATTATGCACTTTGATACTGAAAATCCCAATTATCCCTTTGTATTGGATAACAGAGATACCCAAAAGGTTAATGATATTATGGATTTGAGTGCAAAGGTATATGACAAATTAGGTTTTAATCATCACTTGCGGGATATATTAGAAGATGTCATAATGAAATAAGCAACAATTTCAGAAGTATTTCAAGTAGAAATAGGACTGTATTGCTTCCCATTTATAAGATTAAGGTGAGACCAATTATTGAATATTGTGGATCTTTCTGCAAATACAATAAGATACAGTTAGATAAACTGGAGATAATTCAAAGACACTTTACAGGAAAATTCAAGGGATGGAAGGGGTGAACTATCAATAGGGACTTGAGGTATTATTCTTGTATGCAGTAAAATATAGATTGGTCAGGGGATACTTTATTACCATGTATAAGTGTTTTAAAGATTGTACATTTAGGAATTGTGTGGGAATATATAAAATAGTGCACTCTGTGAATACCAGAAATAATAACTATTTGGTGAAAAGTGTGTTAGGTAACACATCTATGTGGAATAACTCTTTTTTTATGGGAGAGCATGTTTATTATAGAATAAAATTCCTTCAGGGGTGAGGAAATCAGACACAACTGGATTGTTTAAATTCAATTTGGATTTATGGGGGGGTGAGGGTTTTTAACCCATTTTTATGGGGGCAAGCTCTTTGACGGCCTTTATTAGGCACTGGGATTAGTGTTTCTGAACATCTGAACATCTAAAATATAGGACTACAGCATTAGTTGGTTTACTAAATAGATTAATACATGAAGGGTATAGATTTTAAAATACATTTTATTTTCTAGCTATCATTTAGACCAGGAAATATGTTTGCTTGAATAATTGCAAATATAATCATTTTTTTCTGACAACAATGCATTGATCCCTCTCTTATATTCTCCTCCACTTGTTCTAAAACATGAAACCCAAAATCTTTACTCTTTCCCCAAACTACAGAGTGACAAAACAAATCAGTCCATATTCTTTACGACTGAAGAACAACCGGCAGCTACCAACACAAACAAATGTTTAATATAAAATAATAATAAATTTATATTAAACGTTTGTTTGTGTTGGTAGCTGGGGGTTGTTCTTCTTTCATATTCTTTATGACCCTCACATGCTCAACTACATGTTTCTTCAAAATTTTTACAATTTTACCTAAATGGAAACAATCCCACTATGCACAATACTATATAAACAGCTATATTTGAAATACAATTACATCTATACTCAGTTTTATAAACTTTGCCTGTAATATTGCTAATAAATTGTTTTTTTCTTCAAATAAATGTGTGTATATATATATATATATATATATATATATATATATATATATATATATATATAGTGCATCTACCACACAGGAACATCCCTTCTGGTTTTGTTATAAATAATTTACTTTCTGTCATATTATTTACTTTCCTTCCTTCTCTTTTTCTCTAAAAGTTATTCATATTTTTACATCTTTTATGAATAAATTTTGGATATTCACTTATCTTTTTAAACAGAGCTTCCTTACCTTACTAGTATTTCTTTTTAGTAATAATTTATTTTAGAGTAGACAATGCTACATTTACTCATCTACCATTATTGTTGTGGAATTCAGTTACTATAGCTACCTACTGATGTTATAGGGACATAACTGTTTATCCTCCCTTTCATAGCCATCTCCATTATATACAAAATGATGTCTTCTGGTTGATCACTTTTCAGAAATTCATGTTTAGCTCACTCAATTTTTTTCTTAAAATTTCGTCATCAGAAGTGATCCCTGAGCACCTCTCTATCTGTCCCTTAATCACTCTTCTTCACATGGCAGTGATGCATACTTTTAACATTTAGATAGTTGATCCCAATTCTTTTTTATACAACCTTGTTAACATTCTTTTACTTTGTAAATCCTTCTAAAGTTTCACATCAAGAAAATGTATTTAAACTAAATGCATGATAAAAGTGAACCTTGACAGTTCTGTGGGGGCATTCAAGTACTGTAAAAACAATTTAAATTCTGCTTCTGAACTCCATAGGAAAAAAAAAGGTCATCAACAAATCACCTGAAAAACAGAATATTATTCTTAAAGCCAGAACCTTAAATTGCAGTCTTCTCTCAAGTGTCGTGACCAGTTTAGCCACATTTGGCAGGTCTATGTCATAACATCAAAGTTGCAAAACCTCGAATGTTATGATATCGAACTCAAAACCTCGAAGACTGACAACAGCAAAGCCACGGAACATCGAATTCTTTCCCAGGGAAAAAATTCAATGATCTGTTTCTGTGGCTTCGCTAGTTCCTCTACTGTGGTGTGATCTCAGAGCTGGTATATTTAAGTAGGGAGGTGTGGGGGTGAAGCCCCCCCACATTAGACATAGTTTGTAGTGTTTGTGTGTTTAGTGTTTTGTGCTGGAACAGCGATTTTTTTCCCCAGGGGAAAAAAAATCGTTGTTCTCAGATTTTGGAGTTTTAAGTTTTGGCAGTTAACAGTTTGATGTTATTGTATTCAATGTTATCACATTTTGATCTTGTGATATATAAACCCACATTTGGCACCATATTACCACCTGCACTCCATAACCTCTTTTTGATAGAGTTTGCCATCAAATGAAAATAAGTCATTCTCTAACAATAGTTCAGTAAACAAGTATAGCAAAACAATATTTAATTTATTAACATTTTCCCTAGTTTCATATCTGTAATAATTTCCACACTTATCAATAGGAATGTATGTGTATAATGCTTGAACATCCATCATAATTAAACATTATTTCCTCATAAATTTCAAGATTTCTAATTTTATCAATAAGATCTTTTAATATCATTTATTAAATCTGGTATCCCATTCATGCAAATTTTAAATTCTTTTCAACATATGCAGCCAAGGGTTCATTGTTGATCTCCTGGAAGCCACTACTATTTGTCTAAATGGGGATTCACTTCCAGAATCCCAAAAATACAGACATTTTATATTTTAATATCTTCAAAATTCATGACGTTATGAGGTAATTGTTTCATTATTTAAAGCTCTTCCAATTTTATATTTATTTTTCTTTGATTCATTTGCTTCCTTAAATTCAGCTCTCTTGCAAAACTTTCCAGTAGCCAATCATTTTATTTTTTAAATTATAGACTATATTGTCCAGTGTATGCAAACAGCCACCTTTAGCTACCTCACATAAAGTCTAATAGTATCTTCCTTACCCAGGAACCATAAAACATGTATCTCTACTCCTTGTACGTTGAAATATTTCTTATTTGTAATTATTTCCATATTATCACACATCCACCCTTAACACCATTTCTTTTTCAAACACTACTAAGTTTTGACATGAAAGTTAAATGTAAAAGGTTTATATAACTCTCCTTTGTTTTCCTTTGTATTAGAAAAACAAAAAAACAGAAGCAACACCATAAATGTAGTCCACTAGACAGAAGCCAACCATCTAAGTAATGTTGTATAGTTCAGTGAGTGAACACGACTCAAACAAGGCAAACAAAATGTTTATTTGTTCTAAAACCTACACTCCATAACTCAAAAAACAATCAGGTTAAGCGCTTTCATCTGCCTATGCAGACTTCTTCAAAACAATCCAGTCTCATACCATTACTTCATTTAAAAACGTTTTGACATGAAAGCACCCATTGATTCAACATTTAAAGTGATAGTGTATCAATTTTATGAAACTCTCCTTCCTGATTGACATCGTTTTTTTAAAAAACATATTACATTGTATTCAACAAAATTATATTATAATACATTAAAAATGCATTAAAATAATGTACAGTGAAATAAAATATGATGTATGTTGCACAATAAATATTATTTAAATACCTTATATGATGTGCATTTAGCGTTGATTTAAAATTATTAAAATTTTGGATAAAAAACATTGAATAAAGAACCTTTAAATAGTGAAGGAACCTATAAATAGAGAAAGAACCATCCTATTTACAATAATTGCAAAAAGGGTTTGATGGTAACATATTCATTGATTCCTGGTGCTCTAGTGGCATCTGTTAATATGTGCCATACACTCTCTCTTTTCCCTAAAAGTGCTTTATGGTTGCTCCCCCCGAGGTGAGATGTTGACTTGGTTAATGATGGCAAACTTAAATACGTGTGTTTCCCCACATCTGTTGATGTGACGGAACAGTGTGCTGTTCATATCTTTGACCCTAATTTTGTATAGGTGGTCATATATTTGCTTCCTAAAATGCCTTTCGGTCTTTCCTATGTAAAATACGGGGCATAGCATGCACTTTGCCATATAAATAACATTCTTACTGTTACGATTAACCGCTCTAAATTTAACATATGTTCTATTCACATCATTCAGCCTACATCCTTCCATTTCTAATATCACATAACATTGTTTACAAGACCCACATTTCTTTGTTGTTTTACGTATATTGTGTACCTTTGTAATTTTGGCCATCTGTTCTAACTGTCTCTTTATATTCATACCTGTTTTGTTAACAAAACTTGGACTTTCTCCTATAATTTTCCTAATTTCTTCATCGACTACTAAAGTATTCAAATGACATCTAATAATGTTTTTGATATAATTAACATGAAGTGAGTACATTAAAACACATACTCTATTGTTAATCATGTCTTCAGACATTTTCGTTCTATTGTTGGTATTCATCATTTCTTTGCCCAATCTCTATTTATATGTTCCTTCACTATTTAAAGGTTCTTTATTCAATGTTTTTATCCAAAGTTTTAATCATTTTAAAACAATGCTAAATGCACATCATATAAGGTATTTAAATAATATTTATTATGCAACATACTTCATATTTTATTTAATTGTATATTATTTTAATGCATTTTTAACGTATTATAATATAATTTTATTGAATACAATGTAATATGTTTTTTAAAAAAACAATGTCAATCAGGAAGGACAGTTTCATAAAATTGATACAGTTTTACTTTAAATTTTGAATCAATGGGTGCTTTGGCGCCAAAAAGTTTTTAAATGAAGTAATGGTATGAAACTAGATTGTTCTGAAGAAGTCTGCATAGGCAGATGAAAGTGCTTAACCTGATTGTTTTTTGAGTTATGGAGTGTAGTTTTTAGAACAAATAAACATTTTGTTTGCCTTGTTCGAGTCATGTTCACTCACTGAACTATATAACATTACTTAGATGGTTGGCTTTGTATTAGAAATAATATTGCTCAAATTTAAATTTCTTAGAAATATTTTCAGTTCAATTAGCATTATCAACTACATTACACTTCTCATACAGAACAGGAGATAAATCTTTCTTCAATGCCATAATCTTATTTTCATTTAAAGATTTGTTACTTTCAGGAGAGATCCAATGTGGGATTTATACTTTATCATGGAAATTTGTCTAGAACTTTGGAGAAATCCACCTATTCCTTCTTTGTAAACCTTAGGTAGCTAAGATGTCAGCTTAACATCTCATCCAAAGGATGGTAACTCAACAGTGAAATATTCCTCCATATTTTTCACTATAGTATGAGCAGAAAAAAATAATCCATATCTCTGTGGTAGAAACAGAACTCACAGTTTTCTGACTTTCCAGCATCAGTCACAAATGTGCTACCCATTGTAACCAATGACAGTAGATTCATGCCTTCCTGTATTCTTACAACAGAGATATTTAGGAACCACACATGTCTATCTGATATCTATCTATGTATTTATCTGTGCTTAAAGGGATTTTGCATTACCTTATTGTAGCAGTAGTGCTGATATGTCTTCAAGTGGGCTTCATGAACTGGAATCAGACATATTCTTTTCGCCTTTGATAATTTTGTCTCTAAAGGCTTATGAAAGTTGTGGGGTATGTGAACTCCAGCTTAATTTGTTAGCTATTATGAATGTTCCACTTTTATTGTTAACTTATTTGCTGTTGCAGTAACATCTTATTAATACTGATAATTTTATTAGCTGTCTCACTTTAGAATGAGTATTTACTCACTCCAATCAGTAGTTTATGAATGTTCAAGCCCTGTCAGTGTAGCTGTTTTGATTACACTCATTCCTTGACCTTTAAAGAGTAGCGATGAGGTATGCAAACATTTGCTACAGTTACAGATACAGACTCTATTCTTAACAGAGAAAAATTAAGAGGCAGTAAAAGGTAAACATGCAATTGAAGTTTTGAGATGCTAGCAGTCTGTCTTCATCAACAATACAACTGAAAAGGCAAATCCAATACTAAGCAACCATGAGAGTGCTTAACTTTTGAGTTGATTGTAACTGCATGCTGCTTTTCTTACTTGTAATAGGTTTGTGATAAATATTTTCCTGAGATGAAAAGAAAATACAGACCTGTAGATGTACAGGTTTAATATTAGTTTATGTGACATTTTTTTTTCTGATAACTAGTAAATGTGTTTGAATTCCAGGTGGGCGGCGCAGTGGTGCAGCGGTTAATGCTGTCGCCTCACAGCAAGAGGTTCTCTGGTTCGATTCTCGGCTGGGGTGCCTTCTGTGTGGAGTTTGCATGTTCTCCCTGCATTTACGTGGGTTTCCTCCGGGTACTCCGGTTTCCTCCCACATTCTAAAGACATGCTTCTGGAGCATTTCTCCCCGGCCTCTGCTGAAAACAGGATCTGTGGAACCTAGTCAGACTTTCCCGGTCAACAAATGTTAAATAAAAAAAAATTACTACAGTTGGCTTACAGTGTATAGGCTATGTTTAATGTAATTGATTTGTTAAGCAGTTGATCTTATTGTACAATTGTGAAGAATACAGTATCCAGCATAAAAGCTTTTCAAGAATAGCAGCAGCCTTGCAAGTGTGATCACATTTGCAAACATCCTGTCAATTTCTGTCTGGGGTCTGAAGTTGTTTATTTAATAAACAGCTGACTAGACAGACAGATATTTAAGGAGAAGTGGTAAAACTATGGCAATGATAATGCTATCTAACCATTTACTTGGCATTGCCTTCTGAGGGAAGCCACTGAAATGCTCTTTAAAACTATTTAAGAAATTGCTGAGCAGCAGATAATTACAGAGCATACTGCAGATGAAAGGGAAACATGGAAAATGCCAACTGTCCAAATTCATACAGGAGGCCGAGTCTTCAAATAACTAAGTGTTTTAATATGTAACAGGTCTTCTCTGAATCAAAAGAATAAGTGCATTTGTGAGGTTGAATTACATGGATTTGTACAATATACACATTAAGGTAAAACACACAGACATGGTTAAGGTCTACTTTGTGTTTCCTTTATACATCACTGAATGTGGCTATGGGATTGAATCTAGGGAAATCTGTCACAGTTAGGGTACTTCATGCATGGTGCAGTTGAGGCACTGGAGGTATAGTATAAAACATTAGGGGTGGGTGGAGGGTAGGTAAAATGACAGTGTTACTATGGGTGCAAATAACAGGATAAATGCTGTGCTAACTCCAGTTCAAACAGTGGGGCAAACACTCATAAATAAAGTAAATCCTTTAATGAAATAAAGGATTTTACTTTATTTCTGGGTGTTTGGCCTTAACTTTAGCAGACTAATTCTCTGTTTTTTTGGTGTTCATTGCTGTTATTTCTGTTTTGTTTTCACTTCTTAGTTGATACTATGGGTGCAAAAATACTTTAGACAGCAACCAATATTATTTTAGCAGCCCTGGAATCTGAAATTTGAGAAACCTTAGAAACTCAGTGTACTGTGGGTCTCAATATGTATCCAGAGAATACACTTTTTTGCAGAGAATGCATACCCATATGTGTTGTGAACCTCTCACAACCACTGAAACTGTATATATATATATATATATATATATATATATATATATGAATGTCATAACTGCATAAACAAGAGAAGAAAAATTCTGCTAGAATAAAGGAATCACGTCGAGTGCAAATGCATATGTACAAACTGCAAAGGCAGTAATCTCTGACGGAAAACATTTATCCACCGGTTAAACTTCATTAAGTTGAATATGACCAGATAGCAGCTCATTCAGTTTGAGTTCAAAGAGGTGTAGGGAAACCAATCCTATTACTATGAGTAACTTTACCTTTGAGACACACTTGAATGCAAAGGGCAACAGTTCCACATCTGATGCAATACAGCATCAACAAAAGAAGTGTCCAATTAACAGCAAACGACTGTTTAAGAAATAGGACAAGAGAAAATGTAATGTCAAGTGACATAAGAAAAGGATAACATTTTTTTTATATTTATATTTGTTTCCCGGGGTAGAGCATTGATCTCCATTGAACATTTTCAGTCTTAGCCCACAAGTGGAAGCTGGTTAAGTGACTAACTCTGAGTCACATGATTAAGCAATGGAAGCTGAGGGAATCAAACTTTGTGGCACTAGACCACAGGAAACAGCTTGTTAACAGCTTCTTAATTCTTACTATTATGCATGAAGTGCAAAATTTCTGGATAGAAGATATGCAAAAAGATTAAGAGGGAAATCAGAGGAAAGACTAATACTTGCAAAATAAAAACTGTCAAAAACTTCAAATGCAAATTTGTGTTCATTAATACAACAGATACATGAAAAAACATTATATAGACCAAGAAACCTTGGTCTGTTTGGAAAAAGACGAGACTAAGGAAGTGCAACAGTATTTGTTTGTTTGTTTCTTTTGGCTTTTCCTGGTTAGGGGTCGCCACAGTGGAACTCCGGTCCGCTAATGATTGGCAGTAGATTTTGACGTGCTGGCTTGCCGGGCCTAATGCACAACCTTCAACGAAGGAACACCCATTCACACATGTCGCCACACAGAAGACGCTCTAACTGAGAATCGAACGGGCAACGTCTAAGTGTGAGGTGACAATGCTACCACAGCACCATCACCGCAGCACATGCAACAGTATAAAGAGCAAAATTTAGAGATATTTGAAAGGTATAAAATAGAAACATGTGCATAGGAAGGAAAGAGAGATTTAATATGGTGCAATATGTATGCCAGGGAGAAGAAAAAATCAGCTCCAAAGATATCTGAATCAAAATAGAGACAAGGGCAGCCAGATATGGAAAATTTCAAAATACCAAAAATAAGATCACAAATAGGGACATAGAACAGAAGATTAGTAAAGTAGAAATTAAACAAATAGAAGCTGAAGCTATGGAATACCTGTGAAGTGAAGGATTTAGTATAAAAAGTCTAACACAGGGTATGTCACTGCATGATGGAACGGTGAGTCCTCAAAGGAATGAGAAACAGGAGGAGTGGGAGACATCTGAAGAAGAAATATAGACATGAGAAAGAAAAAAGATTTAATGCAGTGCAATATTTATGCAAAGGAGAAAGCAAAACTAATCAAAAACAAACAAAAAAGCAGCAACAAAGATATCTGAAGAGAAATGCAGGCAAAAGCATCTGGATATGGAAACTTTTACAATACAAAAAATAAGAAAACAAAGGGGGTAGCAGAGAAGAGGATTATGACTAGTAATGCAGAAGTTAAAGAAATGGAAACTAAAGTTATGGATTACCTGCAAAGTGAAGGATTTAGTCTAGAAAGTCCAACTGTGGTAACATCACAACATGATAGAACAGAGTCATCAAATTAGGGAGAAATCAGTGGAATGGGAAACATCTGATCAGTTGCCATATGAAGATATTTTGGAGCCTTTACTAGGAAACTAGTATAAAAGTTCAGTTGGAGTTGCAGAGCAAGATAAAGAGCAGAAAACAATAGCAACTCTGATGCAGTCAATGTTGTGGAGTGATAGGCCAGTGAATTCCCATATGAAACAGCAGCAGATGACACAGGATAAAGCTGAAGAGAATATGTCACAAGGAGATGTTCTGGAAGTTTCTATAGAATGCTCGCAGGAAGTGGTGAACAAAGAAGGTGCCCTTTGTTTAGAAGAAAATGATCTAAAGGAAGAGTTGCTTGATTTAATAGAGATGGATAGACATATTAAGATCAATGAAAGAAATAGATCACAGAAAGTCAGTAAGACAGAATGTTAGAAGTCTGATAAAACAAATGAACATAGTAATTAAGACTGTTTACAGAAATTCATGTGATATAACAGAAGTAAATAGGATATATTACTGTCTAGATTCATTAATAACAGGTAAGGTCTTACCACAAAAATACAGGGCAATAAGGGAAAGGAAGTGAAAAAATCAAATGCCATCATGGAAGTAGCAAACAGAGAAAACTATAAAGCAATTAAGACAAGAAGTGTCACTGTTAGAAGAGTACAGAAGAGGGAACAGATCAACAAAAACACTTATGCATGTTCCGTCCTTCTTATTTAGTTTTGATATGATTTGGAATATTTTACAGACACCTTAATGTTTAAGGACATCAGCCGGGTGTAAAGACTCTGTGCTTCTAAAGTAGAGCCAAACAGTCCACTTGTGCTGTGCTGACAAGGTCATAAGAAATCCAAAATATCCATGTTCATAGCTAGTGGGGGTTGGCTTTATTGGCATGAATGTAAGAAAAAGTAAAAAGTCATGGGTATTCAGAAGCCATATAACTGAAACATTTGATGTCCTTAAGGGGTCATTTGCATATATCCAATGAGCCTTTATTACAGGAGGTTTAAATTATCACACAGTGAAAACCCTAGCTTGGTTAGGTTTTTCGTATAGATTTTCTAATTGGTTTGTCTGTGTGACCTTTTTACGTTTTGTTTAGATATGTGTGTATATAATTTAATTATGGGGTCAAATACATGAGAGTCAGGTTTATAACAATATGCATTTCTAAAACATTTATAATCATAGACAGAGAATAAGTGGTATCATTTTAATCTGGAAATGTAAGTTTTCCAGTTTTTATGTTGTGCTGGTTGTTAGTTTCAGCATGCTAGGGTATTTTGTAAATATTTTTGTCTGTGTCTGTCTTCTCTACATGCCTGCCAGCCATCCTCCCTTCCATAGATCTCAATATCACAGTGGAGCCAATCAGCCAGGCCATCATTCAAGCAGAAATGAAGTGAGTTTGGTCCTGTTCCTTGCCACCTTTCCACCAGACCATCCTAAACCTAATGGCCTGATGGTCTGTCTTCATCCCTAGATCTGTGGCCACTAACTTTAAAAGTATAACATAGCTGCCATCAAGTGGAGGACATATGCCTTGACTACACTGTGCCATGCTGAGGGATGATCAAAATGTTTTATCTCCTTTACAAGACCTATTCACAAAAATTAAAACAGCATTTAACACATCTCCATCATGGAAATATACAATAATTTCCCCTTTATTAAAACAGGATAATGAACTATCTCTATGCTCATCTAATAGAACAATGTCATTATTGAATATTGATCACAAAAAATTATGTCAGTCCTTGCCAGTAAAGTAAAATTTATACTGCCTACATTAATAGAGGAAAAACAAACTGGATTTTAACTAGGGAAATAGAGGATGACATCAAAAAGAATAATTACTTTAATTGACTATGCTAATAACAATAAGCAAGTACTGTATGTAATTAGCCTGGATCTAGATAAATCCTTTGATTCTCTTAATTGGTCTTAGGCAACTAAAATCTTAGAGCAATTTTCTATCTCTTATTTATTATCTTTATCAAAATTCATTCTCATATGTTAAATTAGTATCTTTTATTTCTCAGTCAACAAAGATAAGCAAGGATAGAAAACAAAGTTGTATCATGCCATCCATATTATTTGTTTTGGCTCTATACCTCTCTAGCCAATTACATGAAACTTAGAAATGATACTGTAGGGTTTAAAATAAATTATCAATGTACTTTCAGAATTCAGTTATTTGCTGATGATATAGTGCTAACAATAGGTAATACTGATCATTTACTAAAGCATATGCAAAATTCATTAAAATATTTTGGACAGATGTCAAGTTTAACCTTCAATCAGAATAAAAATAACCCTTATTAATTAACACAACATTCAATTATTTGATGAAAACTTACAGTGAATTTAATTGGGATAGTAAAGGGACAAAATACTTAAGGGTTACTATTACATGCAATTATAAAGAGATAGCAGAAATAAATTGCAAAACAGTTTTAGAAACTGTGAAAAGAATAACGAATATATGGAATAAGTAATTATTTTCTGTGGAAGACATGTTGATTTTAACCATTTTTTTACCCCCAATAATGCATAGAATACAGAAAATTTACTAAGTTCCTTCTCAACAATACACTAAACAATTTTACATCCTTAGAATAATAGCTCTTGGAAATCATGTTAAGAGAATGAAACGATGATACTATAGCTTCAGTGTTTACAGTAGCATTATAGTTTAATTCTAATTATTGATCCAGTTTGAACAATGATCAAAAGCATTTGATTAACTAAAGAAAAATATTACTATACAACATGCACAAACATTAAATAGTAGTATGAAATAGTTGTTAAAAGGTGGCGCAGTGGTGCAGTGGTTAACTTTGTCACTTTACACCAATAGGTTCTCTGGTTCAATTCTCAACTGGGGTGCCTTCTGTGCTGAGTCTGCACATCCTCTCTGTGTTCATGTGAGGATGGCATAATGGTTAAGGTGTTTACATTGCAGATGCAAGGTGCAGGGTTTGCATCTGACATGGGGTAATTGGCTAAGTTTAAACTGCCCCACAAGGGCAGTTAGCCTAGTATGAACCTATAATAATGTGGGTTTGCTCTGGTTTCCTCCCACATTCCCAAGACATACTACAAGTGAATTGGATACTTTAAATTGGCCCTAGGTGTGTGCATGTGCCTCCCGAGGAAGGTGGGGCACCAGGCTGACAACTTGACACTGTACAACTCTACTGCCTGCAGACCTTCAATCCACTGTGACAGCCCCTAACAGCAGCAGCCAAAAGAAGAAGTATCTGTTTAAAAGGTACTTATTTAGAAATATTAATAATCTAAGAGATTCTACTTATATGAATGGCATATTAAAGACATTTGGAATTTTTGTGTATAATTATCATGAGATAAAAGAATAGTATTTCACAGTATTTCCTGCAGTATTTACAGCAGAATAAATTGACAGTCTTAAATAAAAAAATGCTAAGCTTAAACAATAGGGATTTGATCTTTTGGAAACTGAATGTTAAGAGAGGCTAAAGTACTTAACACAGATTATTTAATAGGTAAATATGACCTGAAAATAGAAAACTGGAGTATAATCCAAATTTCTAATCTCTAAAGTTGATTTAATATCAGGTACAATTAGAAAAGAATTACTGATTTTATAAAGAATTTTGAAACAAATGGTAAGATAGGCAGATCATATTTATACAAATATAGAAAATAATTAAAAACTATACATGTTGAATTTTTTTATTTGCATTTGTTTACCATGGCAGATCACTAATCTCCATTGACCTGTTTCAGACTTAGCCCAAGAGTAGTAGCTGGTTAAGTGACTTGCTAAGAGTGACACAGTTAGGCAATGGAGGTTGTGGAAATCAAACCCGGAACCACTGTACCACAGAAAACAACTGATTAACAGCTCCTTAATTCTCTGTGCCAACTATCAGACAATGACAACTACTTAGCAAACTATACATCAGTTTTAATTACAGGAGATTAAGAACATGATTTTTACATCCACAAAAAATGATGTCATCTTTATGCTAGAGAACCATCTACACAGATTATTTATTACTACATATAGAAATAAAATTATATACAAAAATGGAGGTATTGGTTGGGGGAGGAATAAATCCATAAAGGAAATCAATAGCACATGGTTTACAATTGCAAAGTTTTACAACATTTTTGGGAAAAAAACACTCCCCGGGATATAAAAAACTCTGTGCAGGAATAGTGCTATTCCTGCATGCAGTGGTTTGTGTCCATTTAGCCCTAGTGTTAGCAGCAGCGCACCTTGCATATTCATGAAAGTGTGCAGTTGTTAAGGCTAAATGGATGCGAACATTGAATGAGTGCAGGGGGCATGTTTAAGTAGTGCACAGACATCGAACATGCCCCCTGCACTCAGAAAGTGCTGTACGGCACTTTCAAATAGTAGTTCTGTGTCAGCGGACACTGAAATGAAATGAAATCTTTCTTTTTTTTTCATTGTACTTGTTCACTGATGTACACTGACATTTTACTTTCTTTGTTTGTAATTTTACTTATTGTTGGAACTTTTCTCCCCGGACCTCCGCTGAAAATGGATCTCTGTCCAGTTGGACCATCCCGGTTAACAAATGTAAAATAAAACAAATAAAAAAAAATAAATAAATAAAAATGAGCATTTCAGTGTCCGCAGACACTGAAATAGCTAGGAGAGCAAGAAACAATGCAGGCTGTGTGTGGCAGGTTATGTTATACACCCCCTGCATTGTAAAAGTTCCGTACAGCCATAGCAGTTAACTGTACAGGTTTCTGCAGAATGCCCAGATGCCTGCCTCACATACATCTCACCCTCCTAGAGCAATAAAGCAGTACAAAGCCATAAATGATGGGGGAAAAAGCCACAAAAATAGGGATACATTTGAAATAATGCACTGACAAATCCAAAAGCTGATAGAATAAAAGGTTTGCAGTAGCACAGACTTCCTGCAGGGTATGAAGACTGAAACACAAATGTCTGCTATGTGAAAGTGCCGTGTGGCCATAACCGTTAACTGTACAGGTTTCTGCAAAATGTCCAGATGCCTGCCTTGCATACATCTCACCCTCCCAGAGCAATAAAGCAGTACAAACCCATAAATAATGGGTGGACAAAGCCACAAAAGTAGGGACATGTTTTAAACATTGCCCTGACAAACCTGAAAGCTGATACAATAAAAGGTTAACATTAGCTCAGACCTCCTGAAGGGTATGAAGATTGAAACACAAATGTCTGCCATCTGAAAGTGCTGTACGGCCATACCCATCAACTGTCCAATTTCTTTCCCTACTAAGGTATGTTTAAGTGTAGTTGAGCGGGTGTGCACATTATGGCCCTCTGCCAGCTTTGCTTCAACACCCCAGAGGAGATAAATAAAAATATGCAGCTGAAATCTTAATGTTGAGATAGCGTAGTAGTTAGAGTCCAGGCTTTGTATGCAGGAGTTCATGGTTTGGGTACCAAGACAGGCACTTTCCTTTTACATAAGAAAGCAGTGTTAAAATTATTATTTTTTGTAAATGATGTAGTAAGTGATATTTATCAACCAGGGTAGGGTAGCTGGTCTAAAATGGAAGCGTGAGTGCATATAACATGTGAAACCACCCATGTATACACAAGTGTCCCATACAGGATAGTCACACCCCTTGGTAATGTAAAGAAAGCACATAGAGGGACGTCATGTAAAGTAAATCATATACACTTACTAAATGAAGTCATTATTCTAATATATCTAAAAATTAAAAGTGAGCAATGATTATCAGTGCTCAGCTATGCTTAGCCAGTTTAAGCAATGCTTAGATGTGAATGCTAAGCAACAGTCAGCTCAGCTAAGCGGATCTGCGCACTGTTAATCAGTGCTCAACAATTTCCCTTTTAAGCATTGCTAAAATTGGCTTAGCAGGTTTGCACACTGCTAAGCTGTGCTCAACATTTTTAAAATTAAATGAACAAATAAGAATCCAATATTTCCACTTAAGGAATCCGCTCCAACAGTCAATAAAACTTCAAAGTAGCAAAAAATACAAGTGAATCAGAGAATCAAACAGGCTGAATAAAAAGCAACTTAATATCCAAAGCTGATGAAGGGTTTATCCTGAAACACTTATGAGTGTGTATTTTTGAGCTTTGGATATTAAACTGGTATTTTTAAGCTTTGGATATTAAACTGCTTTTTATTCAGCTTGTTTGGTTATCTGCTCCACTTGCATTTTTTGCTACTTTGAACATTTTCAAAATCGACCAATGATGGCAAAGGGCGGGAATATGGCCTTATTTAAACCACACAGGTGGGAACACAGCCAGTACCTGTTATAGTTCAACCTGTGCAGGAACCATGGCTGGTGTAGGTGAGGTTTCATACTTTAGGGTGTAGTTCTGGGGCATCGTGGAGTACAGGGTCATGGCTGGACTCCTTGTAAGTAACCATGATGAGAGACTGCTGCAAGGCCAGTACCAGGGCTCACAATATAAAGTGGAGGCCTGGGACCATCTTGCCCATGATCTCACCAGTGCTGATGGCATCCCCCAAATTGGTGAGCAGGTCCGGCACCACTATGCTGACCTAAAGTGGAGGAAGGGGGTGCTCTTGGACTAGTGAATCCAAGATGCCAGGGACAGTTTTGCTTTAGCAGTTTGTAAGTATCACAGATATAGGTCTACCAAATTCTAGCCTGAGGATGTGAAATACAGGTATGCATAATGTTTGTTTTTCTCCCCTATAGCTGCAGCAGAGTGGGCTAGTAACATCAAAGCCCATGCAGACAGACTGCTGAAGCTGTGCCAACAGGCTGGTGAGTAAAAATCTATTTTGCAGTATATTGTGCAAATAACTAAGCAGTACATTGTGTAGTGCTAGTAGGTATACTGCTACTATGATAACTGAATAAATAAAGTATGTCTGACTAATATTGATCTGAAATAAACATCTACAACACAAACTGATGTGTTTACTCTGGTATGTTGTTGTAGACTTAGAATGGAGCTGTAAAAGAAGATACAAATGCCCTGTGTTAACCTTTGTTTTCCAGATTGTAGTAATTCAAAGGATTAATGCACAGTACGCTAATATTCTAGTCTTAAAAGGGATGCACAATACAGACAATTGTTAAATCAGTTCTTCAGACAAGCAAAATTTGAAATATACTAATGCACAGACTTTACATGTATTGTTTAAGCATTTAATCATGCACTTATTTGTAGTTATTAAATTGTTTTGTTATTGTTTCAGGTACTGCTCATGGCATTGTTATTCATACTGGAGATCAAACTGTAATGGGTCATATTGCCACATTGGTTTATGGTCTGGAAACTGGAGACACACCAAATGCAATTGAAATTAAACATTTTATCCATATTATCACTGGAATGGCCCTAGTCCTTGGAGTCACATTTTTTATTCTTTCTATGATCACCTAGACATGGCCCAAATCCAGGGAGTGGTACTAAGATGTCTGCATATCTGCACCCAAGAAATCAGGAATATATGTAAAAACAGTCAGGTAGTGTTAACAGATATTTTCTCCACAGGTTTTAAAGGTAAGGAAATGGTAGTAGCTGTAGGAAGGTAGAATAATAAACTGTGTACAACTGTTCAACTGTCCCACCACATGCCTACAAATGACAGCAGGATAGGTACATACAACATGCACACTTCCTGATACATGTCTCTCAAGTGTCACTCTGTCTCAGCTAGTGGTCACTGCTGCCAATAACCCTGGACACAGATAGGAAACCAGTTGAAGTATGCCACAATCACATTCACATAACAGCAGTTCAGGGTACCCCTCCTGTGCCAGATATGTAACCCTGACATGTACGAGTCCCCTCTAGTCATGTACCCAGAGTTGTCACAGTTTGCCCCATACCATTCCAGGCTGACAGTTTAATAGATGTTTGTGCTACAGAAGCTATGGGCCATAGGTAGATGTAAATTGAAGTTAGACACATAGAGTATTGAGCAGTACTGCTGTGGAAAATAGAAGCATAAACAGTTGTTAATGGACGTTTTGTCTCTCTTCCCATCCCTCATCTGCATCAGTAATTATTATTCATATACTACGGGTATGTTGTTCTGAAAACCTAATGTTGGGACTTGTGTTCTATTATTGTTCATATATTTTTTTGGTTGCATGTTAACATACCTTGCTCAAATACCATTGCCAGTGGCCTGCGGCCATCAATGTTACTGGCATGTTGTTACGATGCATACTGTTGTTCCATTTATGCATGTGTTCTGTTTGCTATGCAACTGTTTCAAATCTGTTTAATGGGGTTAATTAGAATACCCACACATGCTGTTATAACTAATCTTGAAATGTGTTGTTCATGACTAACCAACATATTTTGTAAAACCTCAACACCATAGCATGTTTGGGAAGGCAGATCCCAGTGGATCCACCTGTCCCACCTCATCTGAGCATGGCACTAGGCCCCAGCATGTCTGGGATCCAACCCGAGACTTCCTTGTCCATTAGTCCTGCACCATCATTGGGTGGAACTGCCTCAGGGGATGGGGCTCATCCCCCCGGGAGCGGGCGAGGACAGGAGCCTGTCACCCACAGTCAGTTCCGGGGTTTAGTGTGCAGTGCCATGCAAGCAGAGTTGGGTGGGCAGCTGCGCCAGATTGATGGCTGCCTTGTGCACCTTGAGGGGCAGGCTGCCCATCTTGTCCAGCCCCCAACGCAGTCACCGTTGAGGCCATGAAGGTGCAGTGGTGACTGCCCATGGGTGGGGAATCTCAGTCCCACTGTATACATTTGGAGGCTTCAGATTCCCAACCACCCTCCCTGTCAAAGGTGTTTACCCCCCCTCATGTGTCATATACTGCCCCTGTCTGCTGTCTTGTCTGTCTTGTCTGTCTGCAAATGCAACCTATCCTACCCAACCTACCTCCCCAAACATACCTACAGCCCTTCCCCAACATCCCACTCTCACCTTAAAAAAGGGCATCTGTCCCACAAAATAAAACTTGCCCCATTCATAAATCTACATTTTGCCCCCGTGTACACTGATACTAATCAATCAACCCATAAGGTCATTCTGCAAATGTCTGTCACCAACACATCTCCCTGTGGGGTATAAGACTGTAAATTCCAAATTCTACACATTATTCACAGCTGTTGCTGCAGAAAAAATGTACAGCTATGGTCCTTTCCTACACCCATACTGCACATCCCTAGCTGCTTTTCCTATTGTTTTACCCCCTGCTTGCCTCCATTTCACCACTTTTCTTTTCTTTAATGAAATTTAGAGCATGTGTAAGTGGGAGTAAGCAGTGATAAGCAAAGCTAAAAGGGTTTAACCATCTGTTAGTATCACTTAGCTCCACGCAAAGCCATGCAAACCCATTTACAACTGCTTAAAAGTGCCTTAATAACTCTGTCTCTGTTCTCAGCTCTTGTTCTGCCTGGCAACAAAATAATCAGCCCTGCCAAGTCTTGAATCCAGGATGCTGTGCTTTACAACCACAGCAACATATCACTACACCATCTGAGCAGTATTAATTTGGAATGCTTTTACAAACATACCATGCATTCTGGTAATTTAACATTAATGAAAAAATTCATCACTTACAAGTCTGGAATCCAGGACCTTGTGCACTACAATCACAGTAACATACTTCTACACTATCTGAGCTGTAGGAGTTCACAATGTTTTTACAAATATATCATGCACAACAGTCATTTAACATAAAGGGAAATTATATATGCATATGTATGTGTGAGTGTATATATATATATATATATATATATATATATATATATATATATATATATATATATATATATATATGTGTGTATATATATATATATATATATATATATATATATATATATATATATAATGTGGGGCGATAAAGGGCAAACAATAGTGACATCTTTGAAATATGGCTGTCATATGCATAGAAGTCTGCTAGAGTGGTATGGTTTGCTTTAACAAAATTTCAGATAGATTCCAGGTCTGAAACACAAATGCATTTCATTATTTACTGATGTCAATGCTCACATCATCCCAGTGATCTCTCAGAAACCCACAACTGTTATGGGCAACAGACCAAACATATGAACCACACATCAGTACAGTGTCTAGACATCTGGACGGTGTAGAGGTATGACCGCAGTCATGTAACAGAATGGAAAAAACCATGACAGCTGCCAGTCATGTCACCCAGCACCTTCTGAACCACAGTAAGGCCAAAACAACACTGCCCCAAATTAGCTCTGGGCAATTATTCATGTATATCCAAATATATCATGCACTACAGGGATGGAACTGTAGGGAAAAGCAGATAGTGGTGCAAAAATGTCCACCCACAACCATTTGCACCACAGTCACAGCAACATACCAGTACCACAAATTAACTCTAGAGTAGAATGACTGTTTGAACAAACATATCTTGATTGCCAGTCAGACACTACACTGACACATACTGGCCCATCTCACAGTCTACTGGGAATCCTGAGTTGTTACAGGACATTTCTCAGTCTGCCCCTACAAACATACACACCTGATAGACCACCAGCAGCCATAGCAGCTTGCACAGTCATATAGAAAAAGGATCTATGATACTCACATCTGCTACTCTCCCTACTCAGCCCAACAAACATCTACACACAACACTGCTACACAATCTTGGCAATCTGTTCAGAATGGTCATACATACATAACTCTCATATGTACAGATTTCCACAGAATGTCCAGGGTGTGAGACCATATTTATGGCCACTGCCGCATACCACTTCCAGGAGTCTGCTAAGTCAATGGAATGATATCTGGAGTGCAATCACTAAATAATGATATACCATACCTCTGAACCACTTACTGCAAGACATTTGGAAAAAGCATGATATACTTGGGGGACAGGAGACCAGAAAGAGGACATATCTCACATAATGGTGTTACAAACTGAAACAGTTGCAGGTGTCACAAGCTTTGTTGTAACATAACATCCCTGAAGGCTATGATGTCTGAAACACCAATGGATATCAACAGTTACTGACTACAATCCTCACATTATCCTACTGATTCCACAAAAACAGACATTGTCTGAGGAACAGACCAAACTTAACAGGCAAACCTCTGGGCAGTCTGTGGACATCAGGACAATTGAGAGGTATGTCAGAGACATATCACTGTCAGACATCAGGTCACGCAGAAAATGCATGTCCAGATGAACCCTGTTAATCTAGCAGCCCTCTATGTGTATAACAGCACTACTGGTTTACAATCTGTACCCAGTTCTGGAGCTTTGTCCCCCCTGTTGTTGGGCTGTTTCCATTTGTCCTGTCCTGAGAGGTATTCCCATCTACTGTCTTTGAAGCTGCAGCCCCCACATCTTCATAATGTCCTTCACACAGGCAAGAAAAAGGGGCAAGGCCCACATGAAGGATGTAATTATAGTACTGTGTTGCTGCTCTGGATACAAGTAGCAAGTGGGAGACACTGATTGGTGCACAGGCCATCACCTGCTCATGACCAGTACCTACAAAAGCCAAGCTGCTGCCTATGCAACACAGGTCTCAACACATCTACACAAAGACAGACTGTAACTACACAAACCTGTGAATGCTACTGTGATACATAAGCTTGTCTTACAAATGTAAGAGATGTATATAGGGTATGTGCATACTACACAACAGGTGCAGATGTGTGTGTCAAACTGTATGTGATATACTGAGCCCATACCTGGTGACTGTCCAGAGTTTTGCAGACTGAGCACATGTCTGCCTCATATTTGTAGTCAATGCCTTAGACAGTTGTGTATTGTCAGGCACATCACTGGCAACCCAGGAAAGACTAAAGTCATAACATATTAGCAGACATTTGATTGTCAGATGTCATATCCTGCAGAGTAGACCTGTGAGGCCACACCATCTTTGCTGGCAACTAAGTGTGTTTCAGCTAGATCCATAAAGTGACACTATTTACTGGCCTTTGCCCACCACTGATGTGTGCCTTTGTGCAGATGTCCTGCTCTAACAGGAGCTAGATGTCTTACCATCAAACCCATGTCAATGAAAGCGTACCTTGTGCTGTAGGATGCCGACATTTGTGCAGTCACTGACACCTGCTTTGTAGCTGTGGAGAGCACTCTAACCTTGCTAGGTCACTTACCCCATCATATGTTTAGACCCGAAATGGAGGCTTGCAAAGCTACAGGAGGTGGAGTGTTGAGCATTAGCATACACATACACACCCCCAGGCTGGCCAAACAGTATGACGCATGGGTGACATCCCGAGTACAGTTAACAGTTGACAAAACACCTACTCAAATCATAGCTAGCTACAAATTTCCAACCATGACTATGGACACCCACCACACCTATTGGGACCTGCTGGAATCTGTCAGGATTCAATCATCTACCCTGCTCCTGGGTGACTTCTAATACCCAACCATAACGTGCATGACTTATGACACCTGAACATGAACACACATAGATTCCTTGGCTTTGTCAATGACAATACAATGAATCATCCAGTCAACACTCCTACGACAGGTGAAAATATCCTGTACCTGGTCCTAACCAACATGAGCAGCCACTGTAGCACTCCTACAGTGCCAACCTCCTTAGTAATATCAGACCACATAGCCATCACGGTTTAGGTCACCATCTCTCTTGCCCCCCCTTTACAGTGTCAAACAGAATGCACTGTACACAAATGACTATAAATCCCCTCAGAGCAGGTAGAAGTAGCTGTACAGGCATCATCCCATTTGTTGGAACTA